>NC_061524.1:11355000-11655000 GCF_022379125.1 Scophthalmus maximus | reverse complement strand
GAATATATATTTAAGGCACATCATACATTTACAACACAAAACACGACTGGCACATTTTTAATAGCTGTTTATAACATGGTGTCATGTATAAGGCATTCAGTATAATGTAAATGTCACTTGAGTGAACTAATACAGTATTTCTCATTAATGTGAGGCAACTTCACTAACCACTTCTTCAAACTAAAATCTAGTGCAAAATGAAAACAGTCACAAGACAAGGTGCTTGACTTGAAACTGCAGAAAATTACTTGTGTAATATTGAAATAGTCTAAACTTCATTTAAAATGCCAAGAAATAATTTGAAAAAAATCCTCTGACATCAGATCAGGTCTGTACTGCCACCCACAGATGCAAGACTGAAACAACCAACTTGACAGTGAGGTGATGATTCCTGTTCTAAATATTTCATTGATAAAATCTGGTAAAAGTGGAAATGAGGGCTGAATAATTCAGAGACTAAGACTTCACTTTTGAAGTACTACAGTTACAGACATATCAAAATCAATTCATCTATTTTTTTTAACCTGCTTTAGTGAGATGTCAATACAAGATAAAACATGAGTAAATCATTTGATATTCATACAGCAAAACTAAAATGTGGAAGTGTAAAATCGACTGTCACAATGCACATTACAGCTAGCAATTTTTGTCATGCACAGACTCGTGCTGTTTTTAAGAGTTGACAGGTAAATGTGGCACATTTTCTGCTTCATACTGTAGGTTTGCATAGTTTCAGCCGGGAGACACGTCATGGTTTGACTTTAGCTTTTTTTTTTTGCTGCTTTAGTCGCTGAGTTGGGATGTGTTAAAGGAGAAGCATGTCACTAAGGCTGCGGGGTCTTCAGGGTCCCGGTTCATGGCGGTCTGTACCTTTACTCTCCTCTAGTAATGACTTTTCTTCATCCACACATTGTCAGGTAAAGCCACTAGCAATGTGAAAAATAAAGTTAGTAAAACAGAAAAGAATGACAAACTGTGATTAGGTTATTTTTTTAAAAGCAATTACCTCTGTGAGATTAATCTCAACCACTCCTGATCCCTCCTTGTCGAACTGCTGGTAAGACCCTGTTAAAAAGTGTGACATTTTTCATGATTGGCCAATCGTATTCTAATTCCTATTGTATTAACACCTAAAATGGTGTAAATATATGGTGTTAATATTTCCAATAACAAATAAAGCAATATTACTCACTAAACATGGCTTCAAGCTTGACCAAGCAGCAGATGAAGTTGTCAAAGTCAATCATCTCATTCTCTGCGTATCGTGCTACCAGAATCTGGTTCAGTCGGTTATTTAGTTTAAAACCTACAAAGGAACACAGACAAAAAAAATAGAGAGGGCTGTAGTTCTAATCTGTGATATTTTGCACTGTATATGATTGTGGAAAGGAAAGTCAAGAGCGTTCTACCTGCTGCCTCCACAGCAAGACGCATCTCATATGAGCTCATGGCTCCTGATTTGTCAAGGTCAAACTGCCTGAAAATGACCTGGGGGACGGTGACAGAAGTGTAAGCAGAAATACAGAGAGTCAAGTTGTGTGTACTGTTATTTTGACACTGCAAATATTTTAATCATACTAACCAGCCACTTCCGGATCTTGTTCCAGAGGATCTGAAACTCCACAAGTCCCAAACGGGCACTACCATCTTTCTGGTGAACACGGTGTCAAGGGGAGAAACACTCAGACACTCAGCATGGTATATGCTTGATTTTTTTCGTTTTTGTTTACAGAAAAAATAATACAATTTTTGATCAGTTCATGCCTGATTACTCATGAGGATACATCCATCAGATTGATCATGGTCCTACATGATTCCATACTGAAGCCATCGGTCTTCAGGTCTTTGTCTGAAAAAACAAAAACGCTTCTTTTAATCAGACTAAGCTACAATGACTCAGTTAAAGAGCCAGTATTGTGATAGTCTACAGTGGAATCTTGTAACAGTGACAGGAGATGTATAACTAATATGTAAACTTTCCAGCATCTATTAATAGGTATCTAAAATGAAAACTCACGTCTGGTGACAACTCTGTTTAGAATGGTCCTAAGTTCTCGAATAGAAATCTCCATATCCTGGAAAGCACAGTGGACAAGAAAAGAGAATTTGCACATTTCCAGTTCAAGTCAGAGCAGTTTTATCGACTTCATTTAATTCCATAACAAGGGTGATACCATTTTGGATCTTTTAGACTTTAGATATTATGCGAGAGGCCACTAAAAAAACCAAATAACAATATCATCACTGTTGGCAATAGTTCAATTATTGAAGTAGTGTTTGCGAGTACAAATGCAAACAAAAGATTCAAAACAGTAAAAAAATGTTTTTTAAGAGCCTACCTCTCCTGCTAGCTGAGCAAACATGGACTTAAAGGAGTCATCAATATTGTCTTCAGTTATATCCTCCTGTAGATAAGCAAAGAAAGAAGCTTTGACTAATACTTAATATCACACTTAGTTCCTAATATTAATAATGTAGATTATTTTTTCCCTTCAGTGTTATCCATGTGCCACTTATACGTACATCGTCTTCTAGATCGGCAGAGACTTGATCATCCAGTTCTCTTGAATGGACAAAAAAAAATTATGAGATTTACATTTTTACATTTTACAAATACACAGACATTAAAGTCACATAGAAAAGACACATACTCTGTTTCTGACTGCTTCTCAGTGAAGACTCTGAGGACAAAGTCGGCCTCTTTACCGGGCTCAAACGTGGAGGGGACGATGAGGTACTCTCCTGGGGGCAGGCGCAGTCGTGTGCTCACCTCTCTCAGGTTAATGAAGGTCTCTGAGCGTGCACACGATGATTGGCTCAAAAAGAAATTTTTCTTCAAGTGGACATTCTGGCAGCCTCTGTACTAAGGGCAGTAGGAAATAACACATTGGTTGAGATGTGTTTGTTTGTTTGCCAAATCACTGGTAAAGTAAATCAACATTATAATCAAAACTATTTTGTTAAATGAACAGTGGTAGTAATTAATGCTGGACCTACCTCTTCTGGGATCTGCAAAAATAAAAGGAAACATTTTTAATGTATAACCTGAGACAAAATTCTAAAACTATTAATGTAGTAAATGATTAAACCAGGAAACAAAAGAGAAAGAAGTGATTTTTATCACTGTTCTCACCTCATAGAGAGCAAAGCCAATGGTGTGCATGTCCTGACCTTGGCGTCGATATCTGCGGCGGTCCTTCTGCATGAGCGCTACTAAAAAACTGCACGCCACCTCATCATCCTCGGGATCATCATCTTCCTCCAGCAACGTGATCTTATACTGAGGATTGATCCAATACGTGTCTACACAGAGAGTACATTTGTGTAAGCCTACTTTGTAGTCGCAGTAACATAACAGGACTTGGTTGTTGTGCTGTTAATTACTCAATGAGTAATATTAACAATGTCAGCGTGAAGACGTATGAAAGGCATTTTTCCTGCAACGCACTGGGATGGTTCCTGCAGCCTCCAGCGGTGCTGCCTCTTCTCCAAGTGCCGTGGAACTTAATGGTGTTCCAGTGGTTGACACTGTCCTCGCTGAGAGCATCTGGAGTCAAGTTACAGATCTCTAGCCGGTTAAACTGCCTCGTGAATTCACTGAAGGACATCCTGGAAGATACAAATTAGCTCTGAGTGCAACTTCGTTTTTAAAGTGGATATTTCAATACTGCACTGATTCAATTCTTGTTCAGGGTTAGATGAGAAGACTGACACCAATGTATCTATCTGCTGATTATGAAATTGGAGCCTCATACAGTGTAAAAACAACAAGTTGCACTTTCAAAGCTGATCACGAAACACAGAGAAATAGCCCTGCACATACACCTATGTAAAACACTATTTTACATGTATTTGTCCAGATTAAAAAAAAAGAAGATAATGTGTCTATTAGGGAGCTTTAGAGGTGCTGATGGTTGAATTTTGTTATCAATGGACAGAGCCAGGCTGGCGAAATTAAACATCATACAGATGCAAGAGTTGTATCAATCTTTCCATTCAATTCTTGGGGGGAAGCAAATAAGCAATTGTAATATTCCTTACAACCCCCTACATTAAATTCATCAAATTTCCATTAGAGTGGGACATCTTACCAAAACTCCCCATCTTCCATCTTCAGATGCAAATCCTCTCGTTCAGAAGAGTCGATCTCTTCCCATTCAGGCGAACTACACACAACAAGACAAAGAGACTGGAATAAAGGGATTCAATACCCATGAAAGAAAACTTTATGAAAAGCATTGGAGGGGCGTTTCATAACCTGCACATAGGCTGCTATATATAATATAAAAGAAACTAGAGATGAAACGTTAAGTTTCATACATCAGAAACATTTATTCTTCGGCGCACTCACTTGTCACTCCAGGCACCAGTCCACTCCACCTGGCCCCATGGGTTACGTACTCGGATTAGGCGTGTCATATTGCCACGGAAATCGACCTACATAACACCAGAGTGATAGGTAACGTATTACCAAAAATGTAATTAATTATTGTAACCTATTAAAGGCAACAGAGTCATGCACACACAGACCTCCTTCAGGCCAGTGACGGAGTAGGCGTGGCCCTTCACAAGCTTCTTGAATGTAACAGCCTCCATGTCGAATGCACTGGTGATCTGTAGTCATATAAAACGTTGTAACTGCAGCTGAGCATGAAAAGTCTAGCACAGAAATAAATGAAAGTGCTTTTAATGCAATTGGCTTTCTCAAGATGGCGCAGCCTTGATCTGCATCGTCTTGGTGGTGTGCCAGTGTGCTCAGCACTTACATCGATAGAGCAGCCCAGCAGGGAGCCTCTCTCCAGAGCTTTGGCGATGATCCTGTACAGATCTCTGGGTGCCTTGCTGAGCTCGTACATCTCAGACACACCACCTGTGAAGTCCTCAAACCCTTCAGTGGTGCTTCCCCCCGACAGAGCCTCATAGGAGCCATTCAGCCTGATGCCACATTAAAAAAACATCAGTTTGATTGTCATCAAGAGCAGTACTTCAGAATATGGTTTAGCGCTTCCCACTAAATACACTCTGGTGAATAATTTAGCATGTGGACAGGCTCTTCCAATACCTACTTAGCATAAGCCTTCTCCAGGAGCGCACTCCAGAATTCATTGCCCTCCGCCGAGTGGACAAACATGAGCTCCCCGTCTTTGACCGGCAGTCTGTCATCAATCACAACATCCGTCCATTCGCCAAATTGCCAGAACTGCAACACAGAGCAATTTTTGAGAACCCCAACAATTGAAACTCCCTCACTACCGTACTCAGGACAAACACCAGAGGATGAAGTACCTGAAAGTGGAAGATTCCAGCATAGTCATCTTGGAAGGACTGCCCATGTGGGACAACCCGATGAAGAAGCCTCTCATTCAGGGTGAGAGAGCCGATGGCTGCCAAGAGCCAGCAGTCACCTGCGGGTGAGACGAGGCATTTATGAACCTCCATCCAATTATGTCTTTCTACTGTTTTTTATGAAATCTTTAACATTAATGACTCAACCAACAAGGACTTACCGAGTGCTCCCTGACAGATGTCTGTTCTGGTGGCACCACCCACTATGAACTGAGGGTCCCCTGTCAGTTCCTACGGAGAAATTAAAGGTCTGGATGAAGACATTCAAGTACGCAGAGTTCAGGTCCACTTTAAGGCGACACATTTTTCAAACCCCCGCTATTCTTTCCATCTATGCGTCAACTGTCTGTGTCTTAATGAGGCGCTGTAAACAAATGTCACAGCAGGGAGTGGTCTGTGCCATGCGATGCCAACAGCTGCAGCCAGTGTCCTGAGTAGTTCCTGTCCATACTTGTCCCATTCTGTTTGAGTTTGCAGTCAGGAAATAAGGTAGTGTCACTGATGTGTTTGTTCACATGATGATGCTCTGTCATCAACAGAGGATAACTGCTCTCGTGAAATAATATGAGAGGACTTCCTCAGAATGATGAGTGAGGTAATTCCAGGTAATTCAGGCTTCATAACTACAGTCTGTCTTAAGAACCTCTATTCATCCGTACAATTGTGTGTGTATTCTAATCTCTGAATGTGGTAATAACTAAACTCTCTCACTCAATTTCCTCACCGTGGGTCTCATCCACTCCACACCTCTAGTTTTGGAGGAATAGGGGGCGAGCTCCTTGAAGCCCAGGGATGGAGGCTCAGCTGGGAAACAGGGGTCTTCAAACAGGCAGCCGGACTCCACACATTCTTGTTTCAGTGCCTCGTAGTCCTGGTTGGCAAAGTGCACAGCCTGCTCCTTGGAGCCCATACCTTCTGCCCGGAGCCTGTTGGCGTGTATGGTTGCAGAAATCCCTCCAGCTGGATACATACTGGTGCAAGATATAAATAATGGCGCTGGTTGGTGGGTAGGCACAGAGCTGTCTATTAATAGCAGAAATATTATCAGTGGCACACTCAAGAGTTATAGCACACCAATCAGGTGTGGCAGTGGTTTTAGAAAATAATGTTTATACTAGTGATAACAAGAAGCCAAGGCAACTGAAGAAACCGAGGTCAGGTTCTTGGTGTTGTATTTATTCATTTACTGAATCGGCAGGTTTAGCAAACAGAGGGGGTCCTACATTCTCCAATTTAAAACTTTTCCACAATGGAAATTTCAGTAGGTGATTTCTGATTTTCAAACGTAGGGAGTTAAAATCTAACCACTTTTAGGCCACTTAAAATTTTAAAAAGAAAGAATTCAGCATTTTGTTTCCCGTGATTTTTGTTCCTGACAGTTTGCAGAAGATAAATAAATAAATACAATTTATAATTAAGCAGTTAAATAAAATGTAAAAAGTCCAACTAACGACAAAGATTGTTAGTTGGGACCCATGACCTCAGTAATTTCAAAAGGGCAATAGCAGTAATTTAGGCCTTACAATAACGGTGAGTGGAGGGTAATGCTAAGTGGTAAAATCCTATATATCTATATTAAATCAAAGTAAATGTGCTCCCATGGAAACTTCAGTTAGAAACTGGTATAAACAAAAGCTCCACGGAGAAATAATGGACTTACAGAATTCATGTTGAGATGAAAAGTGACTACTGAGGAATGTAAGACATGAACAGCACAGCACTACCTTAAACACAGCAAAGCCAGGAATAACAAAGCAAGTCTGAAATATGATACCTTTGTTGTGTAGGATTAGCTGAGAGGAAGAACAAGACAAAAAACAAGAGAGAAGATGTCATTCATTGATGTTTTGGAATGGTTCAAAAAAAAAAGAGTGTTCAAAGATGATGAATCTTGAGCAGCCGAGCCGGAAAACGCAGGCCCTAATGGATTAGTGTTTAAAACTCAGGGGGGGTCTTTTTTTTCTTCCCTGCTTCTTCTCTGCTTTTAAATGTTAGAGAGGTGAGTCAGTGAAGTCTCCAGTTAGGACAGAATGACTTTGTCAGGGGGAAAAGAACCAAATACATCAAGAGCTGCCAGTTAGATCAAAAGTTTTTTCGCTTGGGCATCACTCCAGTGCTGGAGAAACTGGGACATGGGGTGGACCCTCAATGCCTCGCTGTTCAACTCGAAAGGAATTATAATGAACTGAGTTCAGTAAACAGTCCAGGCACTCACGGTTAGAAGGGACAACTTGGACAAAGCTGCAGCGGGCGACGGGGCAGGAGAGACATGGGACAAATGAGGGACTCACACATGTTGCTGTGCAAAACAGACCATTATTTTGACAGAAACAATTCTGCAGCAGGCAAGGACATTGTTCACAGGGCCACCCCGCACCCTGTGGAGGCCCCACATGCCTGTAGAGTCTGCAGGAATGTCCCCCTAGAGACAGACTCCTGCAGTCAAATGTCCAACAGCATATCTCTTTTTTCCCTCCCCAACCCAGTAGAAAAAGAGAAGGCTGATCCATGCAGTCCTGTGATGCTGATGTCATCCATATGACTTCGACCTAAACACACACACACACACACACTGGTGTCCTCGTGTGGACCTCGGACAAGTCATGATAATCCCCCGCATATGTTGCTTACTTGGAGAACTGATGGGCCTTTCACCATTAAAAGTAACCATGTGCCGGTCATTTAATCCAGGCTCCTGTTTCATTTCTGCGCAGCACCTGTTCCACAGTAACAGTACGGGCCCGTGCGTCTGATCCACACTCGCCTCCAGTACGCGTCAACGACTTCTGACAACAATACACCTTTTTCCACCATAATAATCCCACCCAGTGGACGCCGGAGGCCGCGGGCGAATTGAACCTCCGTGTCCCGACATGACAGCCCCAGTCCGGGGGCGTGCGGACTGTGGAAAGCGCGACAGCATTAAGGCTGTCATGTCCAACGCCGCACCAAAGGCCTGCACTGCAATCAGACCACGAGGCACAGTTACCTTGAGCCGGTTCAACTCGCTACAGGGATCGAGAACGAGGTCATCCACACGACCACACTTACCACCGCTTCACGGGCAAATCTCAGGTCCGTCAGTGTGAGGCGAGAGGCGACGATCGCGCAGATCTGGGGAAGGGGCCGGAGCGCAGGGCCAGCCCTCTCTGCTGCGCGCGCGCGCGCGCGCGCGCGCACACACACACACACACACACACACACACACACACACACTGCAGTCCCCCACAGGAGGAGGAGCCACTGCCTCACCCACCACCACACACTGCTTCCGCTGGAGGTGCTGACTGAGGAGATCAAATCAAATACAGTCTCTCTCTCACACACACACACACACACACACATGCTGATGACAGGGATAAACAAAATCTAGAGATTATACTATGAGCCAATGTAATGTAATGTGTAAAATGGTATTCTTATAATAATAACAACAGCCTTCAGTGTATCATTAAAGATAATATAATATATCCAATCAACTAATATTGTATACAGTATATCATATACAGCCAATCTAAGTGTATATAGGGGATACCGAATAAGTGTTGTTCAAAGTAAGAAAGATAAATGAGAAAAAAGTCAGTTTAAATCCAAATAATTGGAAGAATTATTCATTTTTATGTTTTGATTAATAGTACAGATTTTTTTCTTACGTTTATCATTTGTTGAGTATGGATGTGCTGAGTTTGTCTGAAACACGGTTACCAGACATGGAAGGTAAAGCTCATCATTTTAGCTCTGTGCATGTACGTTTAATAAACACACTGTCGCTGAAGGAGAAATAACTGTCAATTCTTAAAAAGCAAATATGACAAGAGGAGACTATATGAACTACTTTTGTCTTCAATACACATGTATTGGTGAATCAGAAGGAAAGTGATGATCATACTGTGGTTTGTAACTGGAGCTGATTGATGTGACGATGACTAAATAAATAGATTGGCCCACAACTGTGAAATGTAAATATTGGCATAAATTTCTCTGTATCCTGTTCCTGGTGTAACTGCCAGGTTTCCTCTGGGCCACACAGACTAACACGGAAGGTCAGTCTTGTAAAACTAAAGTGGCACGTTCTTGACATAGGCCGGTCAAAGCGTCACTAGAAGACATCAGGTGTCTGCTGATGGGTCATACATTTTTAACCTACCATTGACATGATAATTAATATGATAAGATCCTTAAATGGTATTTTCCAAATCAGCTATTTACTTTTTTAGGGAATATATTCAACATGAACACACAGGCCCGAATTCCACTAGGTTAGGTAAGTTCTGTATTTCTTTTTTTCTTCTTTCTGGTTTAAAGTCGGTAAAGTTCCCATGGAAAAACGGTGATGTCATATAAATAACATACTTCTGTGCATCAATGGTCATCAAGCCAGACCCACATAGTCTTAATAAAGCAGGTTTGGTGAGGTTTTTTTTAAAATTTATTTAACTTTTTTCATACTCAGAACTCAGTAATGTCTTTTTTTACTTTCCGACTTGTATTCTCATGATTTTTTTAATGTTATAGAGAAATTCTTAAAATCTGGGGAAAGTATTCTGGGGCTTTAAAAGTTATCAATATTCTGTATCATGGATAAAATAATTGTGAACAGTATGAAAACCAAAGCTAATTCAACCAAAACTGTGAACAATAGGAACCAAAGCCCTGTTGCATGCAGGCCAACATTGGCTTTTACTTACATAAGGACGAGAGGGTGATGTCTGTCAGCTGTTTGGTAAAGACAACAGTACATGTATAATTAATCATTTGTAATGCAGTTTAAGTCCAATAATGTATTCTGTCAATACTGGCATTGCATTATAGCCATAGTGACGCATAATGTATTCGCTGACTTTATGCAGACATCCTCCAGGCTTTGTGTTGCAATGTCATTACTTGCCCAACTGTTGCTTCACTTCACGTATTTAATTATCCATATCTCAATTATCAGCTGCATGTACTGATCTCGTCCAATAACGTGGAGAGAAACGTCTCTACTGTTTTCTCTTTGTGGGACGTTTTATTTTATAATAGATTGTAACAGATCCTTGAATTTCATAGTAATTAATCACGGAACTTGTTTGTTTCCTTTGCTTTTGAAGTTGAAGACCACAATGGGGCAAAGAGAGTGGTGCAAGTTGCCTTTAGGTGTGTCCCTGTTTGTTTTTCAAATGTGGCCACAGTCAGCTCATGGACAATTTGCTTAGGGTTTCTTCACCTGTCCACCGGAGGCCCCTCCCTGTCTGTGATCCCACCCTGTCTTTCCATCACCTATTGTAGCTATAAAGGAGTCTGGGACAAAGACACGTCTGCTTTGTGTCCAGCTGGTGAAAGCTCAGCTCAATACCATCCAAGGTGAGGATGGCATCCACGGCAGACCGACTGGCCCGGCAGCAGGAGAGGGAACGAGGCATCGGCACCAAAAAGCATGCAGTGAAGTTCTCCCAGCAGGATTATGAATCTCTGCGGAAGCAGTGTCTGGCGAGTGGACGTCTGTTTGAGGACAACTGCTTTCCAGCTGAAAGGAAATCCCTGGGCTACAATGAACTGGGACCATACTCATCCAAGACAAGGAGTGTGGTCTGGAAGAGACCCACGGTAGGTAGGCACTGAAAAGAAACAGCAATGAAAGCAAAAAAGTAACTCAGTTTGGTCTGTAATATGCCATTGAGCTTGACAGGGACTTTCCATTGAGTAGTCAATGTGTTCTGCATTTGTTTAATCTTGTCAAAGCAAAAATTGTGAAAGGGAAGACACAACATTTATGAAGCTGTAACTGATGACTTTCAAACTGCATCTAGATCAGAACACGTGATAAATATTTAATTCATCACAGGAATCATCAAAGTGATCTATGAGTGGAAACAGAGGTCTGAGAGGACTTTTTCTGCTACTTACAGTACATGGTCTGTGTGTTGATAGTTGTCTGTGGAGGAAGCAAAACAGATTTGGATATCAGGGCTCAAACGCACATCTCGAATTTTGTCTTTTGAGGACAAAAGGAAATAAAGTATTGGGCCCCTACTTTCTTGTTCTTGTAGAAAATTGGCCCAAATGAGTTGGATCATAGTAAAATCTTTTCAAAGGAACAACCATTTGCAATGTAAATGTTATTCTAAGTAATTCTATGGTAAGTTATAGTGTTCAATATTTCCTCTGGATTCTATTAAAGGGAAAATTTATTAAAACAACTATCAAATGATGAATGTCTTGTCATTGTTTGGTGCTCTTTATAGGAGCTGTGTTCCTACCCAAAGTTCATCGATGATGGAGCCACGAGGACGGATATTTGCCAAGGAGCTCTGGGTCAGTGACGGGAAAGAAAATCAATGGATGATGGGGTTTTGGTTTTAGGAGGGAACCACAAACATCCACTGAATAGTCCTCCTCCAATTCGCCATTGAGCTCGTCAAGGGATGTTTGTTGGAACAGGCTTTTTGCACTGTGGTGAACACTTCATGTTGTCCAATCTCAGAGCATGTGTCTGCTCCCACTGTGCAGGTGACTGCTGGCTTCTGGCCGCATTAGCATCTCTGACCCTTGACCACCGGATCCTGGCCCGTGTGGTGCCTCCTGGACAGAGTTTCACTGAAGATTATGCCGGGATATTTCACTTCCAGGTCAGACAAAGTCTTTTCTCATCCGACCACTAATTCAGACTTTGATAACCCCTGACTTTGCAGTCTCTTCTTCTTTCTTTATTCTTCTTTCTTTTTTTTCTTTGCCATTTTAAACCATACAATGATGAGTTATTTTGGTGTCAGCTTGCCCATATGGTATAGGGGCAATCTCAATACATACTCAAGTAAAGATTTGGGGGCAAAGGCAATAATCCATCCAGTGCATCAGTCAAAACCTCAACTCAGAATCAGATTCAGAATCAGAAAAACGGTATATTTATCGACAGGGGAAATCATATTTTGTCCAGTAACTGTTGAACAACAATCGAAAAGTTACTTATTTTCTACTTGTCCTCCTACAAAGGCAATCACTACTTCACCGATGTTAAAAGCAACTATCTTGTGCTTGCAAATCTTCAACAGACCCTCTAGCACCACCACCAGGTAAAAGTTAAAGTCGTGTTTCATGACAAACCATTAATGGACAGATAACAATGAAATGGTAATATCATTTGTGATTGATCTGAATTTTAAAGCAGTTACCCCATATCAACTGTGGTGTGACGCACAAGGTACAGAACATATAATCCAAAAAATCATACAACAGGTTTTAATGCAGGACAGTTGGATTAACAAGGCAGTTTACAAAGTATTTGAGGTTAAGTTCACTGCTGGGAATGTTTTCTTCTCAGTTCTGGCAGTTTGGTGAGTGGGTGGACGTGGTGATCGATGACCGTTTGCCCACCAGAGATGGCAAGTTGCTGTTTGTCCACTCGGCGGAGGGCTCAGAGTTTTGGAGCGCGCTGCTGGAGAAGGCCTATGCTAAGTATGGATTATTTCTGTTACGTCTGAAATCAAAATGTTACATTTACATGTACAGTTGGTGAATGAATTCAACCCCCTCTGTGTCTGACAGGGTGAATGGCTGCTACGAGGCTCTGTCAGGTGGAAGCACTGTTGAAGGTTTTGAGGACTTCACAGGAGGAATCGCAGAAATATACACCTTGGACAAGCCTCCACCACAGCTCTTCCAAATCATACGCAGGGCCCTGAGCCTGGGCTCACTGATCGGCAGCGCTATTGATGTAAGTCTTGTTTTACTACTGATTTGCACGCCTATCTGCAAACAAACACGCCAACAATTGAATAGCGAGGATAGCATCAGATTGAAATGTTCACTATTGGTGCTTTCAGATAACAAGTGCCCGTGAGACAGAGGCGGTCACAGCTCTCAAACTTGTGAAAGGTCATGCCTACTCAGTGACTGGTGCAGAAGAGGTACAGTTTAAGTTGATGATTCTATTATTTTTTTTACTGCATGCACATTGCCTATAAAAACTCTGGCTCTCTCCTTCAGGTGCATTTTCGAGGCAGACTGGTTCAGCTGGTCCGCATCAGGAACCCGTGGGGTCAGGTGGAGTGGACAGGGCCTTGGAGTGATGGGTAAATAATTGTATTCTGTATCCGAAAACCATCTACCACCATTGTTTATTTTCAGGTTTTACCTAAAAGCATGATTGTTCATCATAATTAGATCCAGTGAATGGAACTACATCGCTAAAGATGAGAAATCCAACTTGAACCACGTGGCAGATGACGGAGAGTTCTGGTAAATCTGCTGTCTTTAATTTTCCATTTACATTAGAATAAATTGTTTTGTTGTTTTTTTTGCTGATGCTATAATATGAATTTATAACAATAATCTCCTCTGTCTCCAAAATGTGTTCCTCTTCTCAGGATGTCCTACTCAGATTTCATCAGGCACTTCTCCAAGCTGGAGATCTGTAATTTGACCCCGGACACACTCATGAGCGATAACGTGGGCCACTGGAACCACTACCAGTTTGAAGGGATGTGGAGGGTCGGCTCCACTGCCGGCGGCTGCCGCAATAACCCAGGTATGAGAAGTATCACATGCACAGTATGTCCGAGCGAGTAGTCCTGTAACACTACTTCATATAAGTTAATGTGACACTTTGTGAATGTGCTCCAGCCACGTTCTCGTCCAACCCTCAGTTTGTGGTGCGTCTGGACGATGTGGATGACGATCCTCTGGATGGCGAGGATGGATGCACCTTTCTGGTGGGGCTGATGCAAAGGAATGGACGACAGCAGAAGAGGCTTAACCGCAACTTTGAGACCATTGGCTTCGCCATTTATGAGGTGGCTCAGAATAATTTCATATTTCATATGAAAACAGTATTGGGAATTTTACTCTTTTAAGATGATTGACTGTTTGTTTCCTTTTCACAGGTCCCAGATGAGGTTGGTAGTTGTACTGGTACACGCCAGTAATGATCTTCTACTTAAAATTGTATCTTTTAAAAATGGAAAACAGACATGTCTGGGTTGCTGTGTGACATTAGAGTAATAAAACTCTTCTGCTGTAATTCTTTAGTACAAAGGCCGCAGCAATGTTCATCTAGGTCCGGATGTTCTGCTGCGACAAAGAGCGGTGGCCATGAGCAGCACCTTCATCAACACACGAGAAGTGTGTGACCGCTTCAGGCTTCCTCCTGGGGAATACGCCGTTGTTCCCTCAACCTTCAGCCCTCACAAGAACGGCAGCTTCGTTCTCAGGGTGTTCTCGGAGAAAGAGGCTGCGACCAGGTATGTCTGTAACACGGCATGACATGCAGACTGAAAGATGTCTTCAGGATAATGTGCAGAAGAGCTCAGAGCTTTAGCTTACACAGAACATCCAGTGGACATACAGTAGCTCAGTGTCGAGCTCCTTCTTTAATCATAGAATAAAAAGTTATACCAACTTGTCCTTCCCTTGCACACCAACTGAGTGCTCAATCTCTGCATTTCCATTTTCAGTCCACTAGAGGAGGACATTGATGCTAAGATAGAGGAGGTAAGAAAAAATACAGAATGACAAGCAGCTTTTGCAATGAGTCACCTTTCTTCCACTTTAGTACTAAGGTTGGAAAAGTATTGATTTTTAACTACACATTGCTCAGTACAATATTTAAATGCACAGTGACACAGACTTTCTGGTATCTTTCTCTCACAGGAGGAGATATCTGAGAGTGATGTGGATCCTCATTTCAAGCAACTCTTCAAGCAGATTGCTGGCAATGTAGGTAGAAGTACATGACAACAGATATGACATTTACAGGCATTTATGAAATGCTTAAACAGCTATGATCCTGACCTAAAAATTTAAATTCATCTCATGATACTCATTTGTTTTCCCAGGACATGGAGGTATCGACCTTTGAGCTGGTTACAATTTTGAACAATGTCGTCTCTCACCGTACGTACAGAAATTTAAGGATTATGTAGATGTTTTTATTTTCATTGACTTAAGACTTGGCACTAGCTTTGTTTTGTCACTTTCTTGCAGGGTCTGACATCAAGACAGATGGATTCAGCCTTGAGACGGGTCGGCTTATTGTCAGTCTGCTGGATGTATCCTCTTCGAAATATGAAAAAATCATCAACATACACTGAATTTGTTATGGTGCCGTATAGCATTGCAAATCTCCAATTGTCCTCCCTCTGTGACAATGTGATCCTGCTGCACTATAGCCTTGGTCTTAAGACATGTACATTTTGAATACATGAATAATACAAGGGTTCACATGGTGAGCTTTTATTTTTATAAACCTTAACATTCCCCAGAAAGATGAAAGTTCCATGTTGGGACTGATGGAATTCCACTTGCTTTGGTGCAAAATCCAGAAATATCTGGTAAGTTGTGATCAATGCGGTTTGAAATGGATCACGGTCATGTAGGAACATGATCTGTTCACACAACTCATGGATGCCTGGGTCACACAGGAGATCTTCAAGAATCATGACACGGACAACTCTGGCACCATGAGCTCCCACGAGATGAGAGGCGCCACCACTGAAGCAGGTTGCATTATTAGTTCATATAAATAAATATATGTATATTATTAATATATTATTTATGGAGGAGAAAGCTCATACACTAACATCCAACAAATGACTGTAAATGCACTGACACAGTTAAAAGGACAAATTAGTCAGAGCCATCGTCTTTCAAAGCATTTGACCTCAAAAAACACTTGCATTACTTGACATTCAGGACTCTTCTGATGAAAGGATACAAAATTGCTGTGTGGAAATATTGCCTCCAGACTCTGGCTATGTTTGATCAGACTATGAAATTCTAGATAGATAGGTGGGACACATCACATGTTTTCTGCACAGTACACAGCTGGGGGGGGGGGAAGCACCATTAGTCACTGACATAGCTGATGGGGTGTTTGTAGGTGTAACGTGTGGAAGCAGAAATTGTCAGACCAGATAAGCCAGTTGGACTCCCTCCCATGGCAATGGCTGTTTGTCATGTATACTTTGGCAAAGGAACAAAATGAGAATAGGCGAGGCTGTGTAACATAACGCTTCCATTGTTATCATATTATTTTATTCATTTTTTAACCTGCACTTCCCCAGGATCAGAAATAATCCACAGCTATGAAGCTGACACTACAAACTAACAGGAATTGACGATAAACAAATGTTCCACAGGTTTCCATGTCAACAGTGCGGTGCTGCAGGCCATAGTCAGTCGTTATGCTGACGCTCAGTACGCCATAGACTTTGACAGTTTCGTGGGCTGTCTCATTAAACTGGAAATGCTCTTCAGTGAGTGTCAGCAAACACAACTTTAACACTTCAATATCATATGTTGAGCTGTGACATGTTCACATCACCGGTATGTTTTTATTTTTCCCCTGTGTCTCAACCAGAAATGTTCAAGTCGCTGGAAAGAGACGACTCAGCGAAGATTGAGCTGGACATGCAACAGGTGCATGAGAGAATAGATAACAAGTGTCTCCCACCGTATAGTCCCTGTTGTATAAATGTCTTTGTCCTTTCACAGTGGCTGTGCCTGGCGATCTACTAGCTCATGAGAGGACCCCGACATCAGCAGGAAGACAAAGTCCACACAGTTAACAAAAGATTACATTTGATTACATATTATTATTGTTGAAGTAACCCCAATGAGAAGTCACTTCATGTCCACTCTATTTGTTAGAAATGCTTAAAATGGTGAACATTTATTGGTAAATTTGAATGCTATTTTCTGATCAATTTTGGAGAAGTTTAATCACACGTTTTCTTTCCAATTTTTTAAAATACTGTAACTTTCCATTTTTTTCTTTTCCATTTGTGTTTTTTCTCCTTTAGCTGTTGTTTGAACCTGCGTGAAATCATAGAAAATAAAAAACAAAGAAACCATGGCCTCTTGACTATTCCTGTTTATCAAATCTTGCACCGATCACACATATTATCATAAATCATAACCAAATATGAGATATTTGTTAAGTCTGTGGCTCAGTGTTTTCACCGCTTTTAATTGCTTCCAAGAGATGATTCGTGCAGTAACCAGAACTGTGGTGTTCAGAAGGGGGGGGGGGATGAGACAGAGGTACTGTTCAGACAAAATCCCGCTTATCGAATTCAATGTGGAACAGCGCAGCTTTCAGATACAAGAACGTGGCCAGCAGCTCAGCCAATCACATGGCGACAGTCTCATCCAGACGCACAGAGGCGCTGCGCGGTGTGAGGGTGCGGAGCGGACCTGTGTGAGGACAAGTCCGACCGGGACACAGTCGCAGACAGACAGGCGGGTGGTCTCGACAGGCACCTCGGAGAACATGTCGGGCATCGCGAGCAAGCTGCAGCACATGCGAGAGCGCACACGCGGCGTCGGCTCCAACGACCGCGCGGTGAAACACCTGAACCAGGACTACGAGTCTCTGAGGGCCGGCTGCCTGCAGGGAGGGCGCCTGTTCGAGGACGACTGCTTCGAGGCGCTGCCCTCGTCCCTGGGCTTCAACGAGCTGGGACCAAGTTCCCACAAAGTGCGGGGCATCACCTGGAGGAGACCCCAGGTGGGTGCAGAGGCTGGAGGAGACGGGACCTGCTGGCACCGGCCGCCGGTTATTAACACAGGCAGACACATGCTCCCTATGGGTTCGTGTGCAGTCAGCCCTGCATCTGTGCGATTCTGCAAGTTGTTGCATTTTTCTGTTTTGTTTGTTTGTTTGAAAGATGGATGCCCCGTAGCATCACCGTGAACAGCATCTGTTGAGGTGTGTAGAATTAGGTGTTGTAGACTCAAAAAGCCTCGCACTGGTTTCACAGTCACCTCATTGCTGCTGTTCAGTGATGTTCAGTGGGAGATTTGTTCTTTTGTAAAAGTCGTAAACTGCCATTCTGTTTGGTTTTGTTTGTTTGTAACATAATTGAGGGTGTGTCGCCACCACCCAAAAGAGATGCACAATCGAGGTATGCAGCGAAATATAATGGGAGTAGATTATGAATTATAACCAAATGTCAATTTTTAAAAATTGTTTGATTAATTCATTCCTCCCTCTTTCCCCTCAGGACATATGTTCCAATCCAAAATTCATAGTTGAAAATGCCACCAGGACCGACATTTGTCAAGGAGCACTTGGTGAGACACACACAAATGCACATTGACGGCACCATTCTGTAGTTCCAGTATTTCCAGACTCTTGTTTCCATCCTCAACAGCTTTCAATGACTTTGCCCGCACATCTTAGACATCACAGTTGACAGATGTGATTAAAGGGACAGCTACGTCATCGTGCTTATCTGGATGCTTTTGCTTATATTTCTGTAACTTTACATTTGAAATGACATCTGAATGTCTCAACTCTCAGTAACATTCCTGTGCACTGACATCAGTTGTCACTATGTGCAAAAGCCTCTCATTTCAACTTCTTGAGTCTGCTCCGTCTACACCCAGTCTGGCCGAGCGGATGCATGTGTGGGTGAGACTGAGTTGTAGCTGCTGAGTGATGTGGAGAATGTGAGAGAGCCATAACTTTGCACCTCTGAGGTGTGTGTGCAAACAAACTGCATACATACTATGTTTTGTGTACAATGTGTCATAATCACAACGTGATAACAACACATTAGTTAACAAGTGTGTCGCACGATGCATATTCTAACGCCATTAACTTGTGTTCAGGTGACTGCTGGCTCCTCGCAGCCATCGCCTCCTTGACCCTCAACAAGCAGGTCCTGTCTCGGGTCGTCCCCCACGACCAAAGCTTTGACGAGAACTACGCCGGCATCTTTCACTTTGAGGTACAGTATCTGGGACACACACCTCAGCTGGATTCTTTTTAGAGCTAGACTTGATGCGCCTTCTCCGTGGTTCTCAGTTCTGGCAGTTTGGAGAGTGGGTGGATGTGGTGGTTGACGACCGCTTGCCCACCAAAGATGGCGAGCTGCTGTTCGTTCACTCAGAGGAGGGCTCTGAGTTTTGGAGTGCACTGCTGGAGAAGGCCTATGCCAAGTACGGAGACATAGAACATCTGGATTCATTTCTATCTGTTGCAATCGTCTCTTTTTTTCTGGTCTAGTCCTTCATGAATCCTTTTTCGCCTTCAGGCTGAACGGATGCTACGAGGCTCTCTCTGGAGGCAGCACCACTGAGGGCTTCGAGGACTTCACTGGAGGCATTGCAGAGAGTCACGACCTGAACAAGGCCGATCCCCGTCTCTTCAAAATCATGAAGAAGGCCCTGGAAAGAGGCTCTCTCCTGGGATGCTCCATTGATGTTTGTTGGAGCTTCTTCATGGATTATTGGTATCCTTATCCTCTTGGAATATGGAAGATTTTACCTCACAAGCTCTTCCTCTCCGTCCCAGATCACAAATTCCGGTGACTCAGAAGCTGTCACATATCGCAAGCTGGTGAAGGGCCATGCCTATTCAGTGACAGGAGCAGACCAGGTGAGCAAATTTGTATTAGTACTGTAAATACAGTACATACCACAAAAGTCATCCAGGTACAAGTGAAGCTGGTGAGACATATTTAAAAGGAAAAGAGGATGACAATGCCCCCATCCATGGGGCACCAGGGGTCATTGGATGGTCTTATGGGTATTAAAATGATGTGAACTGTATGCTGTGGCCTTCAGTCACCAGATCTCAACCAAACTAAACACCTATGGGAGATTTGACTGACATGATATACAACGCTCTCCACCCACCAAAAAAAAAAGAGGGAATATCTATTGGAGGAATGGTGTTCATCCCTCCAATAGATCAGAGACTTGTGGTGTACTGAAAGCTGTTGTGGCCGCTCATGGTGGTCTAACACCTTATTACTTTGTTATCTTTAATGTGTCATGTTGTATGATTAACTTGCTAGTTCTAGCCCTTTTCTATTATTTATATTGATGTTTTTTTCTGATTGAGGGTAATTGAAACCTAATCCTGAATCAGGTGGAGTACAGAGGAGACGTGGTGCAGCTGGTCAGGATTAGAAACCCATGGGGTAAGGTGGAGTGGAATGGAGCCTGGAGTGACAGGTGAGTGTTGTGCACTGGGGAGGACATGTAATAAGAAAAACACTCACATTGGCTCAAGGTAATTAGCTCTACTATATATGTGCAATATATGGTTCATGGTTCCTAGATAATAATAACTTTAAGCCCCTGTCTACGTATTTGTTGATTTGAATGAAATATCGAAATGACTACTAAGTTCCATTAAGTTGGAACAGTCATGCCTGTCCCCTCACTGCATTATCTGTAATCCTTTCATTTTCTATCTTTGCAATGTCAGTGTTGGTGTGCAATCCTGTGACACTGTATTATTTTACATTTACATATTTTAGCTAAGTTTATCTTATCTTAACTCAGTTAAGCATAGCTTATCTTAGCATATCTGATTTTGATTTAATCTTATCAATTTAAAATTTAGATTCAATTGTACTGCTTCCTGTTTCGTATAAATGGGCCGAATCAGTTCCTTGCCATTTTGCCTCTGGCTTTGTTAACACACACTGTGGAGGACCCAGCCTAATTGACTCATACCCTTTGTTTGGATGAGGGTATTAAGTGTGTACTCCTCGGTCATGAATGTAACCCACAGAGACACATACGCCCAGTAAACCGGCTGGTAAATCCTGTCTTTAAAAAAAAAAGGTTGTTACACAGACTTATTTGTTTGTTCGAGTTATGGGTGGAGTAGTGTGTTGTGTTCACTGTAGCTCGTTGCCATCTGTACATGCCCATACTGCCAGCTAACAACTGCCTGTTTGTTTTCACAAAACATTACTCATATCACAGTTCAGTTAGGAGCAGACGTGTAGCTTATCGTTTCCGTGTTTCCTTATTTGTAGTTCTACAGAATGGAGATATGTGAGCGGTGACGATCGGGAGAGGCTGACCAACCGTTCTGAGGACGGGGAGTTCTGGTAAATCTTGTCGAAACCACTTCTTCAACAGTCTCCATACACCAAACCTTGCTTCACAATGCCGTTTAATCTAATCTGCAGACCGAGGCGATCCTCTATGTTTCCATTTTTTAAATTACAGTAGGCAAACTCATTAATGTGACCGACACAAGCCTTTTTGTTAATTCTCGTTTTACATTAAGGACAGTCGACGTCAAATGTCAGATTGTCCTGAAAACAAACAAAAATCCAGGATTCCTACTGTAGCTCTGCCACAAATAACACAACAGAGAACTCAAAGGAACGGATGTGCTCAGCCTTTTCCATTTTCCTCATGCCGCTTTTTCCACAGGATGTCATTTTTTGACTTCCTGCGCCAATATTCTCGCCTTGAGATCTGCAACCTCACCCCTGATGCCCTCACAGGCGACGAGTACAAGAAGTGGGCAGAGTCAGAGTTTGAAGACACTTGGAGGAGGGGCGTGTCAGCTGGTGGCTGCAGAAACTATCCAAGTACAACCAGTTTTTAACACTCGCCCCTCCCGATTGGAATCCATCACTGGTTTGCGTGTCATAAACCAACATACAGACCCTACTAACCCTTGCTTTCCTTCCTAGATTCCTTCTGGATGAATCCTCAGTTCATCATTAAGCTGGATGAGGTGGATGATGACCCTGATGATGGTGAGGAGGGCTGCACCGTCATCGTGGGCTTGATGCAGAAGAACAAGCGTCGTAAGAGGAAACTAGGGGAAGACATGGAGACCGTTGGGTTTGCCATCTACGAGGTGAGGAGTTGCCTATAATGTGACAATGTCAGTGACAGTACTTGTGTCAGTAGACACTGCATTAGCAACATTTTCAACTATTCTAACATTGTTTTTAATTCTATCTTTTTCTAGCTGCCTGAGGAGGTATGTGTGCAAAGATGAAGACACTTAATGCACTCATCAATGCCCTCATTTTTCATGAAGAATGAGTATGCAAAGCAACTGTCAAATTCAAACTGCCATGCGGATATCTACACAATATAAATGACCAAGTGGTCAGATTGGTGCAATGTGGTGATTTCATGTGACCAAACTACATGTGTGTCTTTTTTACCCCAGTACTCTGGCCAAAGGCAAGTGCACTTGAAGAAAAACTTCTTCCTGAACAACTGCTCTGCCGCACGCTCAGAGACCTTCATCAACCTGCGGGAAGTGAGCAGCCACTTCTGTCTTCCCCCGGGAGAGTACCTCATCATCCCCTCCACCTTTGAGCCCAACAAGAATGGAGACTTTTATGTGCGGGTGTTCTCTGAGAAACAGGCGGATTTCCAGTATGCTCATTTCACTTAGAAATACAATTTCATAATGACAAAGAGTATCATATTAATTCACGGTGATGATACAATGATGTGACTTCTCGCTTTCAGAGAGATTGATGATCCTGTGGACTGCCATGTTGAGCAGGTAGATCATAACCCTTGATATATGCTTTTGAGGATTACTATTGATATATGTATTTTATTTTAAAAAAATGACTTCATCATCTACAGATTGATATTGATGAAGATGACATCTCTGACAGATTCAAGAGACTGTTCGGACAGCTTGCCGGACATGTAAGTAAGCTTAAGATTTGATGCATCATCTCAGCGCCTTCAATGTTCAATGTCGTTTACTGTGTCTTTGTCGTGTGCGTCTAAGGATGTGGAGATTTCTGCATTTGAACTGCAGAGAATCCTCAACAAAGTGGTGACGAAGAGTAAGAGGAATTATTTCTTTCTCCTCTTTCAGCCATTGATGTGACTCTGGCAGCAATGTACCCCTGTGTTTTCTTCATTCTCAGGAGATGACATCAAAACCAACGGGTTCAGCCTGGCGACTTGCCGCAACATGGTCAATCTGCTGGATGTATCCTATCTCAGAATTGTCTTCTATGTGTAAGAACTAAATTTGGCTGGAGTATACCGACTGCCCCACCTGCAGAGGCATGTAAGAGAGAGGGCCAGAACCTGCCACACATTACAAATGTTCCTTAACATTATCCTCAAAGAAAGATGGAAGCGGTAAGCTGGGATTGGTAGAATTTAAGATCCTGTGGACAAAGATTGAGAAGTTCCTGGTGTGTTCATTATTTGTTTGTATTGACGTTAACCGTGTGTAGCATACACACATACTGTCCATACATGCACAACAGTAGAATGGTGATGGTACATATTAATGTGTTGGGCTCTCCATCAGGATCTGTACAAAGAGAGAGACACAGACCAAAGTGGCTGCATGAGTTCGTCTGAGATGCGGATGACTGTTGAGGCTGCTGGTGAGAAATTCTGTGTATTCTGAACACTACGCTTGTCCCCGTATCACTGAAGAGAGTAAAGGATACTGGTGGGCCTTGCATGACATAGTCAGGTGTGTGAATTTATTTTTCTTTCCATGTTACCCCACAGGTTTTACTCTAAACAACTCTCTGCATCAGATAATTGTGGCCCGCTACAGTGAACTAGACCTCACCATTGACTTTGACAATTTTGTGTGCTGCCTGATTCGCTTGGAGTCACTCTTCAGTGAGTTTTTGTCCTTGTCAGCATTATTTATTTTTAAATATCCTACTGCTCATGCAAACATCATGTTTGAGTTCTGATGTTGACTTTCATTTTTACACCAGACACCTTCAAGGCCCTGGACAAGGATGGGTCCGGTGAGATACAGTTGAATTTTTTGGAGGTAAGAGCCTATCTGTGATGATACGGTTTTTCATATTTCATATGTATTTTGAACCACAGAGTGATTTGTGCATGTGTTCTCGTCCACAGTGGCTGAATCTGTCGATGGTGTAGTGGAGCTCTGACTGTTTACAACCGAGGAGTCACTATTTATCTGAATAAATTCTGAATATTTTTATGGTGAATGTCAGTTTATTTTTCTGTTGTGATTAAATTGATTCAAATTTTGAGAGAAAACAATTACTGATGCTCTGATTATCAATAAACAAAATAATGGCACGGTCAAATAATTGTGTTTATTCAGTCAATTAAAAAATATATATATTTGCAGAGTTTATATGTCCTGATCGTTCATGAAGTAACTTAAATGGCTTAGTTAGACGTTGTTTGAAATACAGCTATTCAATTACTTGAAGATTAAAGTTAAAAATTAAATGTTAAAGTTTGATACCACTCATATCTTTATTGTACCTGTCCAGCACACTTTGTATAAAATTGTAAAATCTTTACAATAACCAGTGTGTCAACATTATGAGCTGTTGTAGTGTCTATGTTAACCCTCAACAAAAAGGTAAAACATTTCCCAGACTTCTTTTCATGCATGCAATAATTTTTTTTGACTGATGAAATCTATTAGGACTTTGGAAGTTCTATTATTTATATCGCACATCTGCGTGGCATCACTGCCCTTCCTCTGGTAGATGCTTTTTTTGTAAAGAAGCCTTATACACACACTCATATATATGTAATCGAAACTATGAGAAACTTTAGCAAAGTTCAGGACTGCTTCATATGTGACAACTGCAGTGACTCCACCAATGGAAGGCCTACAAGGGGTTTCATACACACATCGACATGACTGAGACTAGTCTTCATTCAATGTATCCACTTTACATACGCTTAAATACATGGCACTATGCTAGTTGGACGTTTATAGGTATTTCACTTACAGGTATGTTAACGATATGAATGTTTTGTATATGGGCTATCCTTTAACACATGCAGTATGTGGAATATTTTTCCAAAAATAAATCTGCCATGAATTCCAGAGGGACATGGGAACCATTTCATTTCATTCAGTTTCCTCTGTGCATTGTGAATCAGTTCAATTTGCCATGTTTTCTTATTCATCGTCTCTCTTAGAGAATTTGGGCTGACACATTTTCGTCTTCTTCTTAATGTAATTAGTGATATTAATGTGATTTAGCATTTCAGTGACTTCCCAGCAGATGTCAGAGTTCTCATGGATTCAGGTTTGCTGCTTTGTCGTCAGTGACTGGGTTGTGGCTGGACTTGCTCTGTGCCTGCTGCAGCATGTAGAGCTATGCAGCAGCCATTTCCTGCTCTGCTTGGCTCAGGGCTGTATTTCCCCTGTTATTACTCTGAAAAAGTTTCTTCTGGCTCTCATTAGCTCTGGTAGAAAGGACTTATACTTCACTTATTATATTAAACCTAAAACACAGCCTTCAAATTATCAATTTTATTATCGTACTTTTGCTGTACTAACTGTCAACTGTTTGACAAATGTAATGCTATTTTAGATTTGTCTTTATCAATAAAGGACTCCAGTGCTTGCAATGCAAGTGTCAGTCTGTAAGATATGACGCGCTGATATTTAGGCACCCTGCTTTTTGAAACAGGATGTGGGACGGGCCTCTGAATGTGTAAAAAACAAATCCACTCAGGAAGCGAAGCTACTGTGATGCTGAATCAGAGTATCTGTATTAAAAATAGTCACTGTAGAGAAGGGGTTTACTACTACTACTACTAAACTTTCACAAAAAAAAGGACCTAAAGAATCATGTATCATCTAAATAAGATGAGGAATAGTATTAGATCTTTTTCCAACAAGCAAGTTCAGTGGTTTACAAGGGCAGTAGCTATTTTAAGTTATTCAGAACAAATATCTTGGCATAACACAAATGGGATGGGCTCTACTTAATCACTTGTGTATTAGGTCTCTACTAGTGCATCAATGTGCTACCAGTTATAAAAGGACCCCATACTATCTTGGCTGATCACTCGTTCAAAGTAAAGAAACAGACTTGGAACAGGAACATGAGGTAAAAAGTTTCTGGATTGTGTTTTGTTCTTCAAATATTTTGCTGAATTGAAAATAGAATTAAAGTGTAGAAATCAGATACAAGTAGAAGTCCTACATTCAAAATGTTGAATACTAAAACTACTAAAATAAAGCATCCATTATGCAGAATAATAATATATTTTATATTGTAAAATACAATTCTATATTTTTTATTTTAATAATGAATTGTTAATGTCTACATCACTTTAATGTTCACCTGATAATTGTGGGGCTAATCTTAATTTGATTATATACCAATGGGTACATAACTTCTCCCCACGGTTCAATAAAGTATTATATAATTCTATTCTCTTATGCAACAATGATAGTGAAGAATACAAAAGCATGTAGTAGCACAAAATGGAAATACTTCATGACATACAAGTACCTCAAAATTGTGTAGAATCAGTATTTGCTGAATTATATTTACTTTGAACCATTGGAAAATAACCTAGTGTCGGACCAGAGGAAAAAGGCAGAGGGCCAAAGGTTCTGTGAACTGGGCCCCTTATTCAGTACTACACTTTACAGAAAGGTCCCAGTTTTTAATATGCTAAAGGAAGACATGAAAAAGAGTCATTATAACGTCAAATGACCCTGTTTCAAGGCATTTTCCTTTTTCCTTCCTGATGAAGATCTAATTGGGGCTCATCCCTTGTCTTTGTACTGCAGTTTCCCAACAGCCAGGCAACTGCGTGCCACAAATAATCCCACACTTTTTATCTGCGACTTTGCACCTCTGAATCTTGGAATCTGATGGAGACGAAACATCCCACAGGTAGACATCTGCACACTCGTCTTCTCTTTTACCTTATAAGGCCACTGAACTGCTTCCCAGAGGCAGATGAGTAAAAAAAAAAAAAAATGATGTGGACAGGTTTGTTCACCATATAAGGGTGTCATGTGGCGCTCCCGCCCATCACTGCCTCAAGCTCACCTGGGGTTTTGACCTAAAATGGAAAGCCTCTGCCAATACTGGACTAAAACAGAAAGGTACGGTGACAAGGACACAGACAACGATGCACATACATTCACTGTGATTTGGGTGTTGATTTTAATTGTAATGGGACTAAATGCATAGAGTATGCTGAGGTTGCAGCTGAAACTGTCACACCTTGGAGGAAGAGGGTGGGTCTACTCTTGGAGGTGTGTTCATTTACCACGGCTCCACCTCCATGAGTCAACATGCTCCTCTTCCTTATTACCCTTCAGAGTTGTGACGACTGCTGCCATTTTTCTCTGCTGCCTGCCCCATAACACATCAAAGCAACATGGTGAGTAGCTTTCACAAAGTATTTGGCTGGGTTGACTTGCATTGTGTCAGTGAGGAGCTTTTTTCCCCTTTCGTGATTTGTGAGCACCACTGGACATGTAATGTGGAGGTGACACTCTGAAATGCCATATCCTCATTTTAACAAAATTTGAAATAGAAAAATGTATGTAATAGTGTTAATGTTGAGAAGCCTGGTTTTCAATCTATCTAGATAGAAAGATTTACATTTGATGTTATCTGAGAAAAAAAGCGTTGCTAAGTGAAAACAGAGTTTGGTGTTTGTCAGGGCTTGTGTAAGGTGTGGTTTTGCCTCCAAAATGGAGGGAGCTTGGTTCCTGCTTGAAACTTGTTCTGAGAGAAGCCTTTTGGGCGGTCGGTCTTGTACCAACTTGTTCCACAATGACTGGAATGTGCCAGAGCCAAGGCCCTGAAAATTCATGGGCAGGCTAAACTCATGGCATGCCACAGCTGAAAAGCTGCTACAGTATTTACACATTGTGAAGGAGCTGCCTAGATGTCATTTACACATTCTACAAAGTCTGGTTTTAAAAGCACTTCCTGTTTCTTCATCTGTCAGTTCTGCTTTCTTTCTTAAAACCAAAGTACAAGTGAACACCATCTGCTGTAATATGAGCCAAGGCCCGAATCTCCTATCGTGTTCATGCCTTGATTTTCATCAATTTTCTACTTAAAAAGTATTTAGATGCTTAACTGGGTAATTAGACTTGGTGCTGAATTTATTAATTCCCATAATTAGACAGTTGAGGAAATAGTCTTTAGAGAAAATATGTTTAAAATACAAAAATCCTAGAGTTGCACGAGCAAAATTAATGTTGAAAAAGCTGTTTTTTGCATTGTGTTTCCCTTCTGAACTGCCTAAAAACATTAGTATTACATGCATGTGCATTAGACATTACATGTGACCTGTGAGGTTTATAGCTTCCAAAAACTGCATCTAATAAAATGTATTTACAAATCAAGTCAGGACAACTGTTTTTTTTTTGTACCAATACCAACATGTAATGTTTTGCGTTTTCTCAACAGTCGTCTGGAGTAAAAGTTGCAGACCAAGTGACAGCCATTTACAATCAGATGAGATTGGTGAAAAATGACGCTGATCAAAGGGAGCGAATAAGATTGGTGTTATTAAGAATTAACGAGGGCTTCATTGATGTGGAGGAAGGCAAAATCTTTCGGGAAAAAGATTTGGAAGACAAGGATGATGTATATGCATTCTTTCTGAGTCTGATGAAGCCTGAAGAGTGCTGCTACCTGCTGTATGACTGCCACTATGAAACCGTTGAATCACCCAAGGAAGAACTCGTCTTTGTGATGTGGTAGGTCTTTGTATTGCAATTGAAGCCAAAAATTTGGGCACCGTGCATGGTCAGTACCCTTTGGAAAAATATTACAGCCTGATCTGCAATGTTCCATCTCTGTTCACAAAGGTTTTTGACCACTAGATTCATTATCTCCAGTAAGCATTCCTACAATCATTTTTTTTATGTCCATGTTGATTTTAGTGTGCAAATTTCGCGCATTTTTGGACATTTTCGCACATCATACTTTAAACAACTCCGCTGTCAGATTTCACACAAGCAACTTTAAATTTGGTGCGTGTCATCTCAAGATCTGTGGGAGCAAAATCCTAAATTTTCGTCAAAGTCCCTTGCCTTTTCGATGTGACCAATTTTGATCCAGTCTTCATTCAAAAAGGCTTCTAGTTTTGTGCGATTCTTGGGTCACCTTGCATGCACTGCTCTCTGGAGGTTCTATGCATAGACTTGTTCAGATGTTGGTGAGGACACACAAAACATTTTCCTCTGGAGACTGTTCCGGGGAGGTGCGGCTGCACAGTAGAACAGTGCACCAGTACTCCAGTCTGCTAAATCTTCCTGAAGGTCTTTTGCAGTCAAATGAGGGGTTGGGAGCTGAAATCTCAAATGCAAGGCAATCAGGTCATCTTTTCACAATAACAGAAACGGTGACAAAACTTTTACATGCCAATGTAATCTTGGTAAGAATTCTCATCTTATGAGAAAAATGTCCAAGCACAGGATACCGAATGACAAAACAATGATTATGATTTCTCATAATATCAGGGCTCCGGATACGGCAAAAGTCGGCCTCAGAATGCAATATGCTACCTCAAAGCGAAACCTGGCGCAAATCCTGACAGGTAAATTTCTTTCCTCTTTCAATTTTGTCAAATCTAATTTCCTTCCTGAAAAATGCACCGACTCTGGTAGAAGCTCAGAGCTCAAATTCAATGGTGGTCTTCTTAAGTAACTCTCTTTGTGTCTTCAACAGGTATCAAGCACATCCTGGAGATCAACTGCCCTTCTGATTACGCCGATAAGGAAGATTTTGCGAAAAAAATTGGGGGTACAGTTGTGAAGGTTGAGGGCAATGTTTGTATGCATCATAATTGAATGCAGGCACATATGCGTTAAACACAGCAGCCTGCCCCCCATTTCATTACAAGGTCAATTTAAAGGGATTTGGAATGAGAACACCAAAGCTTCTTTGTTTCTTGCATTGTTTTAACAAAGCTTGCAGGGGGATGGGATTAGGCTCCTATAACACAAACCTCTGATGTCTGTGTTCTATTTAAGTGTCTAGTCACACCAGCTTTGCAGAAAAATCTGTTTTGTTTAGATGTAATTGTATTCGTTATTTTTCATATCCATATATTGATACTACTGTCTCTGTCACATGACTCTGTACATTATTCAAGTAATTGCTGTTATTAACTTACAGTACATGCATGCTGTTTGAATCCATGTGTATTCTAATAGACAGCATTTGTCATCTTTTAGGGAATGGTTGATAATGTTAACTTGTTCACTGCAAAAAGTTATGTCTTACACATTCGACTTGAGTTAACTAGGTCAAAAGAGTTTCATGTAAATCTAATTTTGTAGACTGTTACACTTTGATGGATACATAATAGTATGAATTTTACAGAATTTTTAATCAGTAATCCACTACTAAATTAAACTCCAACTATTTTGATAATCCATTAATCAGTTCAAGTCAAATTTCTTTGATTTCAGCTTCCTAAATGTGAATATTTTCTGGTTTCTTTGCTCCTGTATGACAGTAAATATCTTTGGTGAGTGGACAAAAAAAATATATACAGATAAATTGATAATGAAAATGACCGTCAGTTGCAGCCCTAGTTTCAATGAAAATGCAGTAGGTGGTGCATTGAGTATGGTCAATAAATGAAATGCAATTAATTCTGTGTTGTTGTTAGTTTTCCATCAGCGCAATTAGACATACTGGTTGTCTCAGGGAGGAAACATTTACTTCATGATTGACAAAATGTTACTGGTACTCTTTTTATCATCACCGACATTGTTTTTTGCAAGTCAGTCATTTAAATTAAAACCCATATGGTCAGGTACATAAGAATTTGGACAGTGACACAACCTTTGTAATTTTACCCCCACAATGAATTTGAAGTGGAGCAGTCAAGATGTGTGGACTTTCAGGTTTTATTCAATTGTGTTAACTTAAGTATTTTAACCTTTTTGGAATTAGTCGTTTATTTTACAGTCCGTTCATTTTCAGAGGCTCAAAAGTAACTGGACAAACTAACATAACTATAAATATAACAATTGTTTTTAATAACCGGATAAAAATCCCTAACATTGTGACAAGGCAATTGTTGTTGTTTTTTTATATTATCACATTCCCCATGGAATAATACATCGATCTTAATGAAGAAAGAAAAATAATTTTTAAAAATCAGTCATATTTAGGGGGCCGATATCTATGAGTGTGAGCAATTTGGTGCCGCTTGATTGAATGTTACTGTTGGGCCTTGGCGGAGGTAGGCTTTCTGTAACAAACATTCCCTTCAGTGCGTCATCTGCCTCAAAGCCATTTGGAAAGCTGTACGGACACGCCACCTGACTGGCCAAGAGGCAGCCCAGGTGCAGCACCTCCTCCTTCCAAACCTGCCCTGTGACATTCTTAGATCTCGGTTGACAAAATCTGAGTGTGTACACTGCCTGTCACTTCTGCTTAATTGCTCAACTGCTTAGTTATGCTTCATTTTGCAAGTCAAGTCAGCTGTAATAAAAACCATCATCTAAAATACTATGTAAAATCTTCCATTTTGCTGTATGGTGACATGCAGTGAAGATGTGGTTTTGTAGTTATCAGGTCTGCTCTATATAGCAGTAATCAAAATATTTAAGTTTAAGCATGAAGAAGATGTGCAGTGCACCTTCTTTCAGATTAGACTTTTGAGTCACATTGGAACTGAAACTATGACGTAATTGCATAAGCTAACCAAGACAAAGACACTGTACAGGGATGTCAGAGTGACACTGCAGTTTATTCATTCATACAAATTCAAATTTGATGTGTTATTGGCAGCCAACTACAGAGGAAAGCAGACCCTAAAGGTACTGCATGATTGAACCCTAACATGATCCCCTCATTCAACCACATAGAAAAGACATACAAAGTAATTGCACAGGTTGATGTACGTTTGACGTACAATCGGTTTCCCTTTTAACACTGAACTATGGGGAAATGTTTGGAATATAAGGCAGGGGGATAAATAACTTCTGACACAGCCAGAATTGTTGATGGAATGTGTGTTTCAGTAAATATTGTAGCAGGATTCCCTCCTCCAATCTTACTTTGAAATGTTCATATTATCAAACATGATTCCTACAGTTGCAACAAATGCAATTAACTACAGTAAAAGAAATTATTTTTGGAATGCATAACTATGGTAATCATAAGGCATATTTGGCAGTTTTGTGTAGTGTCCGCAGTAAACTTCTGTCAGACGGACGTTCCTTCCTTCAGCTCAACATAATCCCCCTTGAAAAACAAAATAAGAAAAAATGTTGGTGTCACAATAGACAAGCATGCTAAAATAATCTTAGCTCAGAAATGTGTATTTGTCATCTTGCCAGTGTAACTTGTCTCACCTTGCCCTCCATGTGCTCCTGTAGTGTTCTCACAGTATCTCTCTCTTTGGTCAGCTGCTCCTGTGTGGCTTTGAGGAGCTGCTGGAGCTTGGTGGCTGCCTGGCCCAGGTCTTTGGAAAGCTTTTTCTCCTTCTCCAGGCGCTCCTGTTGCCACAGCAGCAGAAAACATTCATTCAAAAGCAAAAATGGACCCTAAATACATGGAGACCCATCATCTTCAATGTTTATTTAATATTGAACTTTGGTCTCATAGCCAAGTGAGGATGTGTACTATAAAAGCTTTGTTTAATGACAGTCGGAAATATCAATTTTTCAACTACAATACTGAATCACAGGGATTAACTATGATAATGATAGGTATGTTTGGTTGCAGGAGCAGGACTGAAATACGGTGCAAGGTTAGAAATTTGTAATGATCCACCACTGACAAAGAAAAAAATTGATACAGTCAAGTTTGGATTCTGTGTTTCCTGTTTACACACCTTGAGCTGAGCAACATCCTCTGTGTCAGTTTGCGGGGACTCTGCAGTAACTTTTAGAAGATCCAGTTGAGCCTGAAATTCTGTGATAGTGCTCTGGGCCTGGAAGTTTGAAGTTAGAGTGTATTAGAAACCTTATGGTGTGACAAAGCTTGAAAAAATAATATAAAAAAGGTCGTCGATGGCTGCTACCTGCTCAAACTCTTCCGAGAGCTGCTGCCTCTGAGACGCCTCCCCATTCAGCTTCTCAGTTGTCTGACTCAACTCATTCTGGACCTGAAGGTATACAAACACACAATGAACATACACACGGACAAAGAATTGACACAAACCTTCTTGTTCCAAAGCTGCAGCATTGCACAACCGGACACGCACACACCCACACGCTGCTCGACCTGTGTGCCACGTTAGTTTCCTTTCAGACCATTTCAGTGTGAGGCTCAAGACAAACACAAAGCTTCTGTTGCTGTTAAGAATCCTACAGACAATTATCAAAAATAAAAAAAGGGTGGAGTGATGAGCATGCCGAAAAGGTGAGAAAGAGCAGTGTTAGAGTTAAATCCACTCAGTCAATGCAAATAATGGTAAGCATAAACAGCCACTGTGTCTTAGGAGAACTGGACAGACAGGAAATACAGCACTTCACCATCTGTTATTCAGTATCGGTGTATTGTGGCCACATCCTTAACTTCAGGACGTGGGCTTGGCTGTGTGTTGACTTTATAATCACTTAGAACTCGTCTAGAAATTTGGATTAACAAGTCAATAATGAATGTATTTTGGGTTTTCAATTAAATGGAACCAAGCTGATTTGGGAAACTATAAATAAACAAATGGAGATTAAACAAAGGAGATCTTTGGAGAAGTGTCCTAGTCACTGTCCAGTACTCTCTGACAGGAAGTGAAGGGTGCCCGGTGACCTCTGCACCCTGACCTGACTGGGTTGGGCCTCAGCTGGGCCATTCTGTTCACTCTGAGCCCGCATCGTGATCTCGGCCAGTTGCTCTCTGACCTGAAACAGGAAGCCGTTGCTTGTCACTGGTTACATAACCTGCATCCATGAATCCCCCTTATGTTACTGACACCTCACTGAGCTGGCTGGATGGGTTAAGAAGGGATTTAAACAAATTCCTTGGCATGTGTCATCTCACAAGTAAAATGTCTCCATCTCACCTTAATTACACTGGTGTATGAAGTTAATATTATTATCTGGATTGTAGGAAAGCAAGTTATATCAGTAAAGTCACCTGTGCAAGCTCCTCCATGTGTGCCTGGGATTCCTTCTGGGCCAAATCCAGCTGGCTCTGGCTTTGCGACAGCTGCAGCATCAGCTGAATACAGACCACAGCAGAGGTATGAACAGATGTCAGACATATAGTGTTTTGCACCACACAAGGTTAAACCCCTGCAAACATCGTCATGGAAAGAATTCATAGAAAACAAAGGGTGTTATATCAGTATCGATTGCCAAAAAATGTTTACACTGACCACAAAATCTTGACTGAATCTGGACATAGGTTACAAACTACCCAACCAACATTAAAAACTTAACTCATAGTTAGTAATATTGAAATATTATTATAGGAATAAATATAAATACAGAAGAGGTCAATTCACCACCTCACTATGGAAAACAAAAAATGCCAGTTACAGTGGCATTGCTGTAAACTGTAGATTACATTTCCTCATGTACCTGCTCCATCTCCTCTGAGGTTTCCTGGCTATCTGACTGCTTCTCCAGCTGGGCTTCCAGAAGCATCATCTGCTCCTTCAACTGTACAGTAAACAAAAAAACAAAACACATTTATAAATGGTTTGCTTTACCTCAACGGGTCGCATAAACCAGTGAGAGTGTGAAAAAAAGCCCCACCTGTTCTACGGTTTGGTTTTCAGCCTCCAGCTTGCTGACACTCTCCAAAACCTGGTAGTGTGCGAGAGGTACTGTTGTTAGGTTTGGACCCACACATGTTGGAAAACATATCAAAGACAAGGAGATGATGTAACTTACCACCCTCAGCTGTTCCTCTGAGTCAGCCATCTTGGCCTTCCATACCAGCTCTTCCTCTTCCACACTCTTCTGCAGATGTTTCAACATTCCTTCCTAAAGTAGAGGGCACCAAGAATAAATGGGCAAAATAAAATTTCCTCTAATTCAAATACAAAACAATATGAATACTCTACCGCCCTAGTGAGAGAAAGATTTGTTTCTATACCATACTGATATCATGATCTCAGACACTTACAGTTTCAGCCAGGACCGTCCTGTACTGTTCACATTCAGCCTGCAGGGACACATGGCCCTCCTCTGCCTCCTTCAGTTTCTCAAGCAACTCCTGAAACAAACAAACACACAAACAATCAAAGACATTCAGAATTTTGCAAGGTAAATTCGCACCAGTACATGGTAACTGTAAAAAAATAAAATGAAAGGCTTACTGGCAATTCTGTGCTTGACTCTGACTTCTGGCTCTGCTGGGTGAGAGCCTCATGAGCTTTCTGTGTAAATACTTGTAACCAGTTGGACTAGAGGAAAGTAGATAGTAATAGATCATGTGAGCTCTATTCTGCAGAATAATTAATAAAATCATCACAGTAAAAAGATTGTTCAGCCATCCAACCCATTTTTTTACCTGGTCCGTCTCTAAGAGAATCTGTGGGAAGAGTGTCTGCAGACTTTCTTTGGTTTCACTTTGTAAAGCTGTCAGTTGTGCCATGATGTTCTGCTGAAACAATCAATGACTTAATCAATAAGGCGATTAAGAGCAAATCAGTCTTCAACTGATAAGCCAGTGTTGTGTAAAGAGACTCTTACTTCATCAGTGGTCATCTTTTCTCTCACTTCTCTCAGTTGCTCTTGTAGTGATGTGACAAGGGCGTCCTTCTCAGTCAGACTAGTCATAGAACCAAGACAGACAAAACAAAGATCTAAATAACAGACCCAACCATGTGTCCGATGGATCTTTCCATGTGCCACACTCAGTTACCTGTTCTGTAGCTGAACAAGCTCTGCAGTTCCATCTGACTGCTGAAACAGAGAGGACATGTAAATGAGCCATGTTATGCAGGGGGACCTCTACAAGTAGAACTGTGCAACACATTGAGTTGGTACACTTACGGGTGTGTTCTTGAGTTGCACAATCTCTTCTTTGAGATTTTTGAGTTCCTCCTGAAGTGACTCATTATGACTGGCATCCTCACTGGAAATGACACAATTTATAAATGGATATATATATATTTTGTGTGCGTGTGCGTGTTTGTGTGCGTGTGTGTGTGTGCGTGTGTGTGTGTGTGCGTGTATATACAGACAGATAAATAAAAGCAACCTACGTCTTATTTCTTTGCTCAAGCTCAACTATAGTGTTATCCTGTTAGAAGAGAAAATTCATTGTGATTAGTAATGCCGCTTTGTTTGAATAAAAAAAATCTCAAGTAAACGAGAAGTGATATCTTTTGGCATTGGATTCAACCAACGATATTTGCAACACTCACAGAAGCTTCCTTCTTTATCTGCAGTTCCTTAAGTTCCCCGTGAAGCGCGGCCAACTGGCCGTCTTTCTCCTGAAGGCTGCAAAAGGGGCACAGCATTTAAAGTCAATACATGGAACAGCTCTGAATCTGATGTCGAATCTGACAAAAGGAAGATCAAATGCTTACCTGAGCTTAAGCTGTTCCAGTTCTGCAACATTCTCCTCCTCCTCCTTTTTGTTCTGACTGGCCTCCAGCAGTGAGTTGATGGTGGCCACCTGCTGTACAAGCTGGCTTCTCTCTGCCTGTGTCTCCTCTAGCTGAGCAGTGAGGGCATCTACCTGAGCAGAGCGCTCCCTGACATCAGCCTCCAATTTCTCTGTGCGCACTTGCAATTCTGCAGGGACAACACAGATCACTTAGAATTTACATGAAGCAGCCACTTGTCTTTGAAAAAGCCTAAGATGTCCTTCTATTTTCTGTTGCCACTTTTACTAACAAATGGTAACCATTAGGACCTTGTCCCCCAGTCTCTGACCTGAGAGTGAGCTGCTGTCCTGCTGGGCCTTTCCCAAGGTGGCCTGCAAGCTGCCGTTTGTACTTTGTGTTGTTCTGAGCTCTTCGCACACCTCGTCCAACCTCCTCTGTAACCCCTGCTCACTCTCCACATGGTTGGCCTGAAAAAAAATGATTAGAATGTGTCAAACAGCAGAGAGCAGCAAAGACTCGCTTCATAAAGCATTGGTTCAAAAGGCAATATCAGTGCATATGGTCCAGGTTCCACATCTATAAGGATTCCTTAAAATATCCTATTTCGACACATTTAACGAAAAAGACAATATTATATTCACAAATAATCCATCAATGAGGACAACAGTGAGGCTGTATAACATGAACAAAATATATGTAAACAAGTCAAGCCATTTGTTTGGAAGGTAGTGTTCTTTTTTTTTCCGGTGTATTGAATGAAGAACTTTGAAATTGGGAGGATTTTGATCAGCCTGCATGTAACTCAAAGCAGCTTATTGTTGATGATCCCTGAATGCTGATCACAGTCTAGGAACACACACATTTTACAAAGGCAGCAAAACTCATCTCAAGTGAAATACATTCGGAAGAATGTCTAATGTCTATTTACTGATGGCCGTAGCTATTACATAATGTGTTTACAGACCTTAATCTGCCAGAGGGGATTTTAGTAAATGATTAAACGAAATGAGAACTTGACGTAAAAGGAAGTGCTGACTCACTTGCGCCACATAACCCGTAATACAACAGACTCCGTCAATAAAAGACTGTTTAAGCCAATAGTATTTCTATAAGAACAGCAAATTAACAAATAAAGCAAGACAGGGATGTGCTGCATGTCTTAAAATAATCAGCAAGCAGAGTTGTAAATAGCATCGGGCAGTTCCTGTTCTTTTACAGCTAGTTACGGGAGAGGAGAGATGCTCGGACACGCACGCATTCCAGCTGGTGCTGTGAAGTCTTTTCCCTGCAGCCCCATTATTGTATGGCTGCATTCCAGCCCAGCCCTGAGCTCTGTGATTACAAGGCAATTAAACCTACCATAACATTAAAGGGTTGGGGGATAGGTGGGAAAAACCTAAGCTTGCATTTTGTGGAGACTATAACTAAATGGCTACTCAAAGAAGAAACACCATAAAAAGAAAAAAAACTAAAACTAAATTAACTTTTTTCCCCCCCATGTGGAAACTTGATCAAGTCCAAAGTAATTTATAACAGAGATGATGTGGTATTCCCACAGGCCAGGCCAACCTGCAGCAGGGAGAGTTGCTTCTCAGCAGCCGAGACCTTGGCCTCCAGCCCTTTCCTGATGTGCTCATCAGCAAGCAGACTTTCCATCTTCTCTCCAAGCTCCTTGGTCAACTTTGCACATTCCTGACGCAGCTTGGCCAGATCTGCATTTTGTCTGAGGACAGAAGAGAGAGCAACACAATGGAGAGTCATGACACATGCCGGACAAAACATTTAGGCCAACCTACTGGTACTACACACATGACCAAGAAGTTGTACACACTGTACGAAATTGTCACCTCAAGCAATATTAATATTAATATGACGAGCTAAATACACATCTCTATGCAGCATTGCTCATCAGTGATTGTTACAAGGAAAGGCTCACTTGCTCTCAGCCTGACTAGTGGCTTGGTTGAGTGCATCACGGAGAATGGAGTTCTCCTGCTGTAGACGGGCAAGTTGGGCATTAGGTCCTTTTTCCAACTGGTCTTGCAGGCTGAGGATCTGGAAGAGTAATTTCCGATTTAATTAGTTTTTTATTATAGACTGAATATTGGACCTTGGGTGGCTACTTGGTATTACTTCTTTCTCAGGAACAATGAATTTCAAAACAGGAAACCATACTTATTAAAAGCCAGATCACATAAGAGGGCAATAAAAGTACAAAATTAAAAACAAAGTATACTAATGTGAAATGTACATTAAGAAAAAAAATTATAGAACTAACCTTTGTATTGAGCCTCTGAGTTTGGGCTACATGGTCCTGGTAACTGGCTTGCATGCGAGCTTGCAGCGCAATCATTTCTTGCTCCCGCTTACTCAGCTGAGAACTCAGCCTCGTCTCAACGCTGGCCACCTTGGACTTCTCAGCAGACAGCTCCTGAAAAACAGACAGCACAGTCAGAGAGCAGATTCAGAATCAATGTAATGAGTGAAATCCCTCTACCACTTTTGGATTGGATGTAGTACAAACATTTATCATCACACAGAGGAGGCACATACATTCCTTATGACTTCTCCTCTAGTGCCACCATGACACAAATTTTCACACTTTTCACATGTAGAGTTCAGGACAAGACCACTTAAAAAATAATGAATGTGTAAAGTTTGCTTTAAGAATATATCTTTACTGCCCTGTCCGTACCTTGGGCCTCAACCTTAGTGTTTACTTTGTATACAAAACCTAAAATTTTCAGGACAAGGCTGCCATGACATTGCTGAGCAAAATCAAGATACCCTCCGGATGGACTATGACCTTTCATCTACTGCCACCTATAGACTGAATAATATATTACATGAGATAAGTTAAATATGTTATGTAATATTGTTCTATGATCACTTTGTTCCTCTCAGTGCCACTACCAGGACAAAATACAGACAAATGTCAGTGCCCATTCACACATAGACATTCAACAGAGATTTAATCCTTTTAATTTTGGTAACATCAGGCCCCTTTCCTCTGCTGCTACCCTCAGGGCAAAGTATACTTTTTAGACTGACAATCTGTAAGATCTAGGAACTTGAGAAGTTTTTATCCATCCAACAATTTAGTTTTATGGTGCAATTTGAAGCATAATCTCACAGGGCTGCCAGCATAGCTGTAGACCAGATGATGCATTATGGCAGGAATTTGGCAACATCTGTGAAACTTCAAAGTCTAACCTTGGTGAGTTCTCTCAGACGGTTCTTTGCTGCAGAGGCATCCTCTTGTTCTGCTGCCAGCTGTTTCTCACGCTCCTCCACTTGTCTCTTCAGCACGGCCACTGGGTCTCCTTTCTGAGTGGCCTGAAAACACAAATGACAGAAGAAAAAAATCTATTCAGCTAACTATAAGTCCCATAGCATTCTAATTAGTCTTTTAAATATCCCTTTCCTCTTCACAGCAGTTTCTCATACCATGTGCCAGGTGTCCTGAATGATGCCAGCTTTCTCAGACAGGATCTCGATGAGCCTATGCGCCTCCCTCTCACTGAACACCATGCTACTAATGGTGGACACCAGTGCCTTGTAGGGCAGGTACAGCGGAGCATCAGCAGAATCCACCACTGCAACTAAAGAGACAAACACACACAATTTTCATGTTTAAATTTAAAGAGCCTGAGAGTTTTAAAGCTCATTAAGATGACAGGTATTTCTGAATTCCCACGTGGTCTCAGGAAAAGGACGTGGTTGTGACTTGTCGTTTGGGTCTGGGGCTCTGGGGAGCTTCAGATGGCAAAATGTTGGGGCACTGTGGCACCAGGCAGAGCCAAGCCTCAGGCAAGGGAAAACCCCACCCCCTCCCCTCCCTACCCATTGTCAGGGCACTGAGAGCCTTTGTCAGCTAAAAAAACAGGGCAGCAATGTTTGGACAAGCTGATTTGCTCTATGCCCTCTAGAGCCGAGTGCCAGACATGACCCACCACTGCCACTGGCACAACTCTCCACTGGTACACAGCTAGAAGTTCATCAATACTGACAGGGAATTAGTGCCTTAGATTGAGTGTGTGCAACTCAATATTCAGACATGCCCCTATTTTACTTAAAAACATTAAAGTCTGACTACAATCACCAGTGTTATGGTTAATGTAGTTCCTGCTTTGACAACCATTTCCATCAGTTCGAGGGAAACTGTTACTTCTAACAATGGACGGCTATCAGGCAGCAGGGTTAGCCAAGACCAAACAACAGGCATCTTTTATTAACACACATATATAAGTTACCAAGCACTTAAAATTAGTGTAGAGCTGTGCTGTGATTTTGATACTTCAGGATCATACAAATGACTTGAATGTTAGGACTGGTAACCTAGTGTATTTTTGTCTTCCCACATTGAAGCTTTCTGTAGATTTAAGCAGGATCATTTTCAATAACGACAAAAAGGATTAAAAAAATAGATTAAATAAAACTTTAAAAAAATTAAAATGTTAAGTTAGAACTGCAAAATGGTGGGTAGATATCTCTAAGCTTACCAGGCTCACTCTTTTTCTTAGAGGACTTCTTCTTGGGCTCCTGTGCCTTTGCTGCAACAGCAGGGGCCTGCTGTGATCCCACTGGGGGCACTGCCATCACGGGGACGTCTTTAGTGACAGCCTCCAGCACCGGGGCAGTCTTGGATGGAGCTGGTGTAGACTTGGCTGGGGCTGCTGCAGCCTTTGTTGGTGCAGGGGCAGAGGCAGACTTAGATGATGCAGGGGGAGAAGACTTGGCTGGTGCAGGGGCAGACTTGGCTGGTGCAGGGGCAGACTTGGCTGGTGCTGGGGCAGACTTGGCTGGTGCTGGGGCAGACTTAACTGGTGCTGGGGCAGACTTAACTGGTGCTGGGGCAGACTTAACTGGTGCTGGGGCAGACTTAACTGGTGCAGACTTAGTTGATGCAGTGACAGCCTTGGTGGGGGCAAGTGTAGAGGGAGGGGCAGCTGCTTTAGCTGGAGCAGACACAGGGGCCTGGGTAGATGAAGGGACAGCAGAGGACTTGACTGTTGCAGGGGCAGACACAGGTACAGCAGGTTGGGATGAGGCTGGCTCAACCTTAGCCAGCTTCTTCTTCTTTTTCTCTTTAGGTGAGGGTGCAGGTGAGGGCTCAGCAACAGGGTTTGGTTCAGCATCAGTTTTGGGCTGGTTGTCGGCGGGTGTAGGGGCTGCGGCTTGCTTAACCTCAACGGCAAGAACAGGCTCGGGAGCAGGAGCAACAGCTACAACCGGGGCCGTGGCAGGCTCAATGACTACATCAGAATCAGTGGCATCTTCAGTTTGTTCATACTCTGGAATCTTTCCATTGGGTTTCTCTTCTTTCTTCTTTCCACGGCTCTTCTTCTCAGATACTTTGTCCTTCTTCTTCTTATCAGAACGACCAGACTGTGTCTTACCCAACTCTCTGCGTTGTTTAGCCAGGGCCTCCTCATAAGAGGTCTCCTTCATGGAGAAGGTGGAGACGAGAGCAATCCCGACAGCCGAGATTACCATGAATCCACCAAACACCATTATCCCAAGGGTCTGGGGGTCGTAGATATCCATTGTTTAATTTCAGTTAACCTAAAAACAGAGAGTGGATAGAAGAAACAACTTAATGTAGACCACCAAAGAACAGGAATTTCTCTATATCAATACATCGCGTGCAGAACTATACCAAAAACAATATTTATCTGTGCCGAGGCAAAACGAAACTGACAGCTGGTGTATAAAGAGCAGCTGGAAAGACGCTCGGTCTTTACCTTCAACAGCCTCAGGGTGTCTCTGTTATCCCCATAAACGTTTGCATTGAAGCTGGCATGACGTGATGCAGAACAGCATATCTTATCACCAAACTGTGCGAACCCCCTTGTCCTATGGCCTCTTATCAACAGTAGAACATGTGCTAATGCAGCTCTAAATCACTCTCAATGTTAAATCTCTTACACAGCATGATTTTGAAGTCATACACTGACTGGTTAAGTTAAAGCACTGAAACAAAATAAGCCAAAATAAACAACTACACAGCAGTTCCAGGCTAAAATAAAATACAATGATGAATATCCTCAGGGAGAAAACGTCACTAAAATTTAACAAATCAGTTTGAATTATTTGCACATTGTTGGGTATTTATCATGCAATCCTGCAAAATGGCAGATTAACTTGGATACAGTTGTTCTATGAAAATGTAATTCTACTCACCAGCAGAAAGCCACATTATTTTGGTTGCATTGCAATATATTTATAATACAAATCAAACAGTGAATTGTAATATAGATTTTATTAATACACAAAAACCAGAGCTGCTATTTCTGCTAATGATGCAAGAATTCATTTTCAATCATTGACTATTGAAAGAATTATGGAGAAGGTTAACGGACCATGTGTGGGCAAGTTGCAAGAGCAACTATTGCATAAAAATGACTTTATCACATATGATAATAAATAAATCTGAGCTATTGTGTCGTTTTGGTGCATGTGTAAAAGGTTAGGATATATCAATTACTTACACTATTAAAGGATTTAGATTGGAATTTAAGGCAACTAAAGAATCCTAAATGATTAAGGCAAAAAAAAGGGTTACAGAAGAAAGTAGATAATGTACAAAATGTACAAAACTGACACAATTGGCTGGTGGTTACTGTAAATTTACTGCCCTGCAAAAAACATAGCTTAAAGGGTCTTTCAAGTATCCTGTTCAGGCTCCAGTCACAGAGCAGAATGTGTAGCCTGCAGGGAAGGGAGGTCGGCTGAGAAAAGATGGCAGCTTCGGGCAGCTCAAAAACTTTCAATTGCATTTGGCAGTACGATCAAGTTATATCCTTGTTTCTATCATAGATGAGGATTTTATCCTGCAATTACAAATGCAAAGGAAAGAAAATGTGAGGCTTTATTGTTTGACAAAAAGAAAAAGGGGAAAAAAAAGTGTGACGTGGTCGAGCAGAAGTGCTGAGCTGCTGTAGTGTAATCGAAAGTCCAGAGTCCCTGTGCACAGCAGGGTCTGAAAGTACAGCCTCCTGCTCTGTGATGTCACACGTCAGTGCATCTGTGCCTCAACCGAGAAAGAGGACTTCAAGTGGAACTGACTCTCTGACGAAGACAGTGTCTCTCGTTGGTCCACAAGAGACGGGCCTTTGAGATCAACCGTCGGTGACCCGTCAACTATGTGTCCCTTGAATATAGAGCATGTGGATTTCACGATGGGAAACGCACAGGACTGAAAGAACAAAGAACAGGGCCCGAACTCAAATGAAATATGTGAACTCTGCTGAGCGATGGAGGTCAAATATGTGACTGCACACTGTCCATCGTCTTCCCTTTGCGAAGGGCTCTTGTGTGTGGTTGTGCTTGGTGGTCGACATACAAGAACATGTTGGACGATGAGACATATTCGGACAAGGATCACACACTGTTTATTTCCACACTTTAATACAAAAGCAGTGACTTCCAGCAACTTCCGAGATAGTTTCTTCAATATATCAAGCGAACGTGAAAACTCCCCCAGCCGAGACCGAAGCTGACGCGGGCCTCGACGACCACTGCCACAGTAAGGACACCTCATCGGTCTCATCGGCCTCATCGGCCTCATCGGTCTCATCGGCCTCATCGGTCTCATCGGCCTCATCGGTCTCATCGGTCTCCTCCGCCGAGTGACGCTGACGTGACTTCATGCTGCTGCTGCTTTCGACTCATTACTCGCAACCAACACTGTGAATCAATGAACTTGGCTAACGTCCTGCACATTGTGGTAGAAAGTGTCCGGTTATACAACAAGACAGAAACAGGACTCCACCGACGCTACAGTAGAGGTGGCGAGTGATCAGCAAGTGAGGGGGAATCAAACGTGCACAGATCGAGATGACTTCAGTCGGCTGTCTTTCAACACTAGTGGTTAGCGACAGTTAGCTTTCCAAGCTAGCCGACGCTGGTCCAATGAATAAAAAGACCCAAGATCCCCACACTTACCTCGCGAGGGATGCGGCTGCGTCTTGAGAGAGGGGCCAAATGCTTCGTGTCGCAGACGAAATGGCTTTCTGTGCGAAACGCTGACAAATGTATCCAGCTATGTGGCTAAGTTGCCCCTTTTTTTCTACTTCTTTGGGTTCCTTCTTGCACTCGTGTCCCCCCTCGCTCCGCTGGAGAATCCGAGGTCTGCTGTGAAGTCGTGGCACTTCGAGCTGGCTAGACGCGCTGGCCCCGTGCCCCACATAGCGACCGCGGCTCGACGAGGCCTCCGATTGGCTGGAGGGCGCTCGGGCCGGAAGTGCGCCCGCTGGGAGTTGTAGTCTTCCACGTGGACGAGGCGGCTCGCCGAGTGAGTCGGACGCGGGCAGTGTTCAGCCGGACAAAGGTGGTTTGTTTCATGTGGAAAGTAACTGCGCGCAGTTACTCACAGCGCTCAAGTTAAAGTCGTGGTTTTTTTTTTAATCGACTAGCGCCATTTCTTCAGCGTGTTTGTGGACGAGAGAGACACATCATCCCTCATACATTTCACAGAAGGCTGCGCCTCCCCCCCACCACAGTTAGTCACAGTAGCAGTTTTGTTCGCAAAAGAACATCTAGTTCTCCCCGTTGTTGTTATTTCTTAAATAGCATTAACATAGTCTAAATTACATTATTCCATTCCCGTCTGTGTCCATATTCATTATCAGCTCAGTAACTACGAGCACCTATTTTGAAGCTTTATGGTTACACAGAGAATTATGCAAACATCAGGCTGCTTGTATAGTGGTTTGCACCTTTCTATCAAATGGAAATAATGCAAATCTCGCTGGACATGTACACGAAGAGTTAAAATAGACTTCTCTGGGGTTGGACAGTTCTTATTCATGCAAAAATGATTCATTTCTATTGCATAAATATACTGTACTTTTGATACAAAACTTTTATTTGCTCTTTCCAAATAAAGTGTTGCCATTTGGCATTACTTTTTTCTTTTTCGATTGATGGTTTGTCCACTACTTGACGTACATTAGGATCATTTCACATTCAATTAAAAGCTTTACAAGCAAGGCTACAGGCCTCCCAGGATTTATAGCCACACCTGAAAGGTCAACTTGCAGGTTACCATTGTGAGCACAAGTGCAATTAAAGCTCTGACAGTCCTTCTGGGAAAGCTTGTCCAGCACACCTTCCTTTATTTTAATGACAGGGAGATTATAATGAAATTGTATTAATGCAATTCATTAGCACAAAGTGTACGGCCTTAAGTGATTATTAAAGTATGATGTGTGGGAGTTCCTTTACTCAAATGTGGAGCTAGGTAGGCCACACTCATAATGGAACATTTATCTGTCCACACCCCAGGTCCTTCTCTTCAAACTATTTTTAAACTGTTACAGTGTTACTGTCAGAAACCAAAACAGCTTAATACAAGCACTTGTTGCTCGAGTCACAGTTGTCCTTGTCATCTTTCAACAAAATAAACATAAACCTTCCATCAACCTCATGAAATCTAATAAACAGAAAAAAATAAAACCTCAGAAAAAAACTTCTAAATTCTTACTTTTCAATTTCCAATGTTAAACCTAGATATTTACATTAGCTCGACAATGAAACTGTATACATTTTACTTTTTAAAGTGTCTTTCCCAAACATATGAAGAATAAGCCTAATTTACAGTATGTATAGCTACGTGTGGTTTCCTATGGACTGCTCTACCAAATATATGTGAGTGACAGTCAAATATGTTCCTTGGAACTTTGGATTGCAGAACACCAAGTCATCTTGTGCACATGAGTCAGTGATTTTGCCTTCACTTTGCATGGCTGCTGGAACTGACATGTGGCATGTTCCCTCCCCTTTCTCACGCTGACTGCTCAGCATCGACCAAATTTGTACAGCTTGGTCGCTCTTGCCTTAGTATTTGTATAATGTGATAATTGTTACTATAATTAGCCTTTTACTTACACGACATGGGATCAGCTTTACATTCAAAGCATTTGTGTTATGTGATGAGATTAACCAGTGTGCCGTGAGTCTATGCATGTGGATTACTCAGAATTTGAGATGACGTACAGTATTTGTGTTGTGTGCATCAAAGCAAATGACTGAGCAGGGCAGGTCACACTAACCTAGGAAAGGTTTGACCAAAGCATGCAACTTACAAAACCTTTTGGTCCTTTCAGCTTTTTAGTGTTGTGTTAATAGCAGGCTTGTTTTATTAAAGGAAGAAAAGACATTATGTGGCCTCAAAATCACTGTGAAAATCAGCCATAATCTGAAAAAAATTAAAGAAATGTGATTCCCCTAGTTAATTATTGTCAATTTGCTTGGGCCTTATAAATCATAACTCGCTGACATGAGCTGCTCCTTCGTTCTGAATACTGAAACTGACAAGCTCACATGGAGACCACTAATAACTAGCCCCTCTTAAATTTTAACCTGCAATCTGCAACATTTCATTCCAAAGAAAAACAATATTGTAAGAACCATGGTGTTGGATACTGTATGAGCCCAGGGTCTCAGTGCGGGTGGTCTGTCTTCACATAGCACACTAAAATGTAAAGGATTGAAAAGTCTGTGTGCAAATTTTACCCTAATGGGCACCACGAAGCAATTTGTTTCAATAGGGAAGAGCTGACAGTTCAGTTACGCCGAAGAAGCCGTGCCAGTGTGCTTCTCTATAGTGAGTCCCTTCGGAGGACACGGGTTCTGTACGTGGCACCCTTCATGCTTAGACCTTCTCTGAGACTTTTTCCTGCTCTTATCATGGCTTTTAACTGAACATTGATAGGGCTATGGGACATTACACAGATGCTTTCACAGGCTCAGTCAGCATAAATAAGATGTTGGCTCTTTGCAGTTCGCCAATCCATGACCAAAGTGGTCTCAGACTCAGAAACACTTTTGAATCATGACACGACACAACAGAAGAATGCACAGCTCGACCAACTTTTTTTGCTCAGTGCTATACTCTCACACATTTCTGCACACGGTCTTCTCGGACTGGTGTGTGTGTATGTTTGAGGATTTTGACACAATATTATCATAAAGACTGTGGCATTGGTGATAATTTCTCTAAATGCTCGCAAATGCATAAAATCTAATTTCTTATCATGGATTTAAAGCCTGTAAAATCTATTGCATTAGGGGAGATAAGAATATTCATAAAATCAGCAAAGGAATTGCCGCCTTTTTAATCACATATTCATCTTCATGTTCCAAAAAGTGTTCAGTTGCAGAAGTACTGAAGTCTCTTGGATTAGAGGTGAAATGTCTTCAACTTTCTATAACCATGTCCAGTTGCCCTCTGTTCAGATGTTCTGGATAACTATGACCTGCATGACCATCAGTCTTCACAGACATCCACCAGAGCCATAATTCTTTTGTGCCACACTTGCAGTTGGCAATCCAATCGGTGAACAGACCAAACAGGTCACTGTGTCTGAGCAACTAGTGACGTCAATATTGATATATCCATCATGGACAGTTATAAAGTATATGCTGTCTATGATGCACAAGTTTATTACAGCTTCCCTTCTCCATGTCTCATTTGTGTATAAACTGTCAAAGCTGTACGTGTGAAATTACTGCATACCACAAATAACACATTGACCACAATACTAGCAGGAATCATTCGATGAATGACCTGGTATGCAAAAAAAAAGGTTTTGCATGGGCTAAAGAGTTTTGCTGCAGATTATTTGTTTGGGTCATGTTGCTAAGTGCTGCTCATAAAGTAAGACATGAAATGTGCATTTTGGTGGTGCAGATTCCCATGAGCACTCTGGCATTTCCTCAAAGCTTACCTAATACACTGCCACTGTCCCATCCCAGGATGTACTGTGTTCAATGGATTTAACACAAACAGTCATACAGCTGTGTTTAAATCCAAGGGCCCCCAAACGGAAGCCTTGTGGAAACAGGATAAAATGGATAGATGATACTGCCACCTAGTGGTATGATGGGTGGCGCTTTAAAGGACTTGTAAATAAAAAGTTTTTTTTTTAAAGTTACACAAACTCAAATCAAGTAGCAAAGCTTGGGGGGAAAGGATTTATTCAATGCCGTTATTACAAATTTATAAAATGCTGTTCTGTAGGAAAAGCATCATGTAAAGGTATTCACACAGTTGGAATCCATTAGAAATACATTCAATTTCTTATAAAACTAAAATGCATTTTAACACTCCACTGACCCTGGTAATGATTGTAAAGTATTTTTCATCTTTTTAATGCATTTTTTTACAACGGTTTAAAATAAACCAACTGTTTAGAAGATCTGGTAAAATATATTGGGTCTGATACACGAGAGTCTGTCAATAACAATTAAAGAAAAAAATAAGGAAAAACAATAATTACACACTGAAAAGGAAAAGAGTGAAAAGGCAGAGTTGGTTGCGGTGAAGAAGCTGGGGGACATAATACATGTAGTACAGGGATATCCCGGGTGCCCCGTGAAAATGTGTAGATGAAAATGCTCATGCTCAAAATAGCCTCTGGTTTGACATTCTCCAAGAAGTCTCTTGCCGAAATACGATTCATCCATATTTGCAATACTAATGTGCGTCTTTGATAACTGTGGGATCTGAGGCCACTTCTTACAAACAAGAATATCTGGACCAATCCAACTGTCCATTCCTGAGGTGAAGTGCAGTTATTTTTGAACACTTGATGATCGGTCTTGTCTTCTAAAGGGGTGATTTGGTCGCACTCTAATCTCAGAGCCCAGGAATGCTGAGCATGAGGATGCTTTTTTCCAGGCACTAGTTTTGCATCTGTAAAATTGTTCCTTTTACGAACAGAAAAGCCCCCAAAACTTGAGCATATGAATCATAAAACGTTATGCAAAAAAAAAATTGAGCCTTTTTAAAAAGGTATTTAAATGGGGGAGGAGGAAAGAGTTCAAATTAATGGAGACAAAAATCAAAAAGGCAAGACTTTTACTATGTGCATAATGTTAAAATGAGAAATGTAGAAATAATCCCCCAAAAAAAGAGAAGTCACCTCTGGTGGTGCTGCAAAAATATGGAAGACCTTAATGGTGGCAGGCTGATTCGCTGATGGCAGCATGCACACCGAGTTTAACTTCCATAAATAATGGGAAAGGACGGACCTCAGGCCTGAGGACAGGGACTCTGTAAACATGAAGACATTCTGCTTACGAGACACTTGCAGTCTTGTGCAGGTTTTTAAAGTGGCATCAGACCCCTGGGTGGGAGCAGAGATAAGTCTTGAATCCTGTCCATGCAGGGACCCCAGGGAAGCCTGGTTTCTATTTGTAATGCCTGGTCACCTGGTGATGGTAGGACAGGACCACTAGAAAAATAATTCAGTTGCTCTTGAGCAGGTCAATGCATCCCTGCAATAGAGTCGCATTGTTCTGTGGAGACAAGAGAAAACAGCTAAGTTACTCCTATAGTATTCCTAATACACACTATATACTGAATATCAAATTACAGTCAATGGGTTCAAGTCCAGCCTGATAGAAACATTATCTGTATTTTGTGTAATCTGAATATGTCAGATGGGTCATTCTGCTTAGTGCATTCATCATGCCCTTTTCTTTAACACCTGTACACTTGCTTATTAATGCAAATAATAAACCAGCAAATTATGTGGCTGCAGTGCAGTGTATAAAATCATGCAGATAGCGGTCAGGAGGTTTGGTTTGTGTTCACAACAGAATGTGATCTCAGTGATTTTGAGTGTGGCATTATGTATGGCGCCAGATGAGCTGGTTTGGGTATTTGATGGTATTAAATTGTTGATCTCCTGGGATTTTCGCCTCCACATCCAGTCAGGACCAGTTTTGCAGATGGAAACTCCTTGTTAATGAGTGTGATAAGAGGAGAATGGTGAGATGGGTTGGACCTGACAGACAGACTATGGTAACTCAAAAAAACTCTTTCCTGTGATGAGCAGAAAAGTATCTCAGAATGCACAACACATCAAGATTTGAGGCTGATGTGCTGACAGTCAGCAGACAGCAGACGAGCACGTCCATTTCCACTCCTGCCAGGCAAGAAGAGAAATCTGAGGCGGTAGGGGGCAGAGTTCTCACCAGGACTTGGCAAAGCCTGGTCTGATAAATCTGGTTTTCTACTGAGATGCAGATGGTAAGATCAGTCCAGACTGCTGGTATGGGTGCGATGGAATGGTAAATGTTTTCTTTGCACAGCTTGGGGTCCCCCTAAATACCAATTATAATAACAATAATAATAAATATTGCTTCTGACCATGTGCACCTCTTTATGGCCACAATTTTAATGGCAAATGTTGTCTCAATTCAGAACTGAAGCCATTTTAAGGCAAAGGGAGCACTTGCCCCAGATTAGTATGTGCTCTTAATAAAGTGCTTGGTAAGTTTATGTCCCCATAGGAGTATTATTTAAGTATTTTTCATTAGTTAAACATCACCAGACTATATAACAAAGTATAAGTGTATCTAAGGATTGACGGGCTTCTCTTGCAGCAGTCAGCCGTATTGTGCTACTTACCTTGGCATGTTTTATTTCAAGCTCAGCCATCTCTATGAGGTTCTTCCTGAAGGCCACAACACGCCTGCCCTTGAAACCAGTGAGCTCTAGGAGAAAAACACATACAATTTTAGACACAAAAAAACAACAAGTACAGAATCCGTCTGCATCTATTATGTATGGTGCTACAAACCTTTTTTCCCAGACTCTGAAAGCTTGTCAAATTTCTGCAGGCAGTGCTGCTGGTGCTCCTCTGCCTGAGGAATGTCCTTGCTCTTCAGTCGAGCTTTATCTAAAGCCTTGTTAGAGTTCTCGTAGTCAGCTAACGCCCGGGCCCGCCTGTATAAAAGGTCCTAACAGAAATGTTCCAGATAGATGAACATAAGAAAAAGATTTAATAAGGGAACTTAAAAAGAAACTGCACTTGAAGCACTTTAAATATAACTTGCCCTCATTACTACCAATCCATTGAGCTAAACATCCAACAATTCAACGTCTAATTTTATTTTAACAGAATGTGTGCTGGACAGAAAATAATATTATAATCTGGAAATGCATACACTTCTGTCTTATGTGTGAGGGTTTCATACTGCTCATCAAATGCAATTATTCAAATTTAATAGATACTAATTCCATAAGCTGAATCTAACAAAAATGTGGTAAATAGCAGAGTATTTGTTAATGCAACATGTTCTATTGTGCCTGGTTGTAATGTGCATTACGACCAGACAGCATTGTAAGCCATGGTAATCTTGTATGAAGGCAGAAGATAAGTATGTCTCACCTTCGCAGCCTGGATATCCCTCATGTAGTATCTTAACAGCTCCGTCAGTTTCAGCTCCTGGTCAGACGCTACTCTTCCCTCAACTTTCTGCAGTCAGAGAAACAAAGAATGACACACAGTAGCTACTGCAATATAGTAATAGATAGGGACAATAAAAAATTTAAAAAGTTTTATGTCTCCTTTTGATGAGACATTAGATTCTACCTACTCTGAGCTTCTCAAACAGGTCGGATAATTTCTCCAGGTGTCTGACAAAAAAAGAATGTATGATAGATGTGAAACAAATGCAACTTACATCACAACTCGACACGTTGAAAATTATATATAACACCCACTTCTTATTTGCTGTACCATCATCAGTCGAGATACTGTTCAGTGTGGCAGAGATGTGAATATAATCATCCGCAATATCTGAAATAACAGAAATTATCAATCAAAACAAATCATTTCCCAATACCAATATATATGAATTCATTTCAACAGCAGCGATCCCATTCAAGTTGAGTTTAGTTTGATGAATTTTGAATCACTCAAAATCCAACTCAATATGGTATTGCAAAAACCCTTTAATACTTTTGTGTGCGCGGGTCATTTTCTCTGCTTTGGCAGTGGAATCTTTTATCTTGCTGTAGTAGTCAAGCAAGAATGTCTTCTCCTGCTCAAAAAAGTCATCAACCTCCTGTGTAGGAAACAAAGAAAAATGCTAGTAGAGTAACTAGGGAATTGGCGACAACACTCCATCTGTTATGCTTTCATCCAAATACAGATCCATGATTCTAATACAGATCCATGCAGAAGCCTACCTTCACTCCTGAGATGAGGACCTCATCAGCTGACTTCACCATGTTTTTAAAGAATCCCCCAAACATTTCCTTGGCATTCTTTCTTCTCACGGTCAGCTAAAAGGACAGAATTTAGACAGGACAAATATCAAATATATGACAGGAATATGATTAATTTGAATATTGAAGTTTATTATGTTGTGTAATGGAACTAAGTTAGGTCTGGAGGAAGATTTGTGTTTGTACGTTTATTGTTTATATATCATTATGTGTCACAGTATGGTCCACACGTACTTGTAACCTGTGCTATGTTATAAGTCTGGTAGCTAGATATATAAAGCGTTTAACACAACCTAGTTCTGTAAAGACTACACAGATAAGCATTACTGCTGATCACAGCAGGATGTAAGTCATGTGTCACAAGTGTCCAGTAAACTCTACTTCCTCTCTTTCCAACAGACAATTTGGGAAAGGAAGTCAGCATTATGAGGAACTCACATCCTGGTCATACTCTAAGAAAATCTGGAAGTTTCTGTCTTTGCTTAACATGGGGTGAGAGGACAATCTCTGCAGGAAGATTTCGTGCACTTGGACAGTCTTCTTGAACACAGCCAGGTATTCACTGTACAGACAAAAACACCACAGATTACACAAAAAAGGGAGCTTTTGTAAAGGACATGACACCGTCTAAAGGAGACAATGTACAATGTTTTGTTTGAGTGTCACACTCACGCCTCCAGCTCCTGCTTCATTTTAGCGTACTCTTCTTTGGTCATTGTGGCTTCACCTTCCCCCAGTTTGTGCATCTTCTCTCTTGGGCTCTCAAAGTCAGGCTTTGGGGGTGCTGGGGGAATCTATGAATGATAAAGCAGGATATAATTTACATTTAAGATTCATGACAGGGTTTACAGTCTTAATGTGTAACATACTCTTGAACTTTTGGAAGAAATATTGAATAACTGAGATAACATGGATCACTACTCGATTATTAAGGAATTTACACTTAACAAAAAGCCTGTGCCTTACTTCTCCTTTTTTTATTGAGTACATAGAGGCCAAAGACAAAAAGTGAGACTACATCCTCCTGTCTTGTTAATTTGTCCAACTCACTATCAGGCCAGCGTAGTCCTCTGTCTCAACCAGAGTGTCATGTAGCCAGATGAAGTCTTCATGCTGCCTGGGAACGGAGAACTCTGGCTTCTGGAAAGAGCTAAGTGTCGTCTGTGAACAAAGTTATATTAATAGAGTTTCTTCAGGAAAACTGTCAACATACCAGCAATTACCCTTACTGAATATGCTTAAGGTTAGGAGTAAGGTTAGGATTCAAATAATTTTCTACCTTCGTATGGACAGTAAACTTGACTTTGTCCCTTTCACAGAGTGCATCAGGAATGTCAATGAGGAGAGAGGCATCGTTGTTTAAATCCACAGACACAGAGCGCATCTAAGAATGATGAAAATGAGAAAGAATACATCAGGGTTCTCCCAAAAATTTGCCCGAATGATCTGAAGTGAAAAGACAAAAGAAAATCTCCTCTCATTTCTATGGGGTCCCACGTAAAAAGTGGGACAGCAGAGTTACTATTCACATCTCCCAACTGTTGAATTTGGAATATTGGTTCAATAATAACAATTATTGTTATTAAGGGTCAGTATTCACGTTTCAAAGATGTAACACAACAGTATCAGCAAAAAAAAATTAGATGGGAAGGCAGCATCACAAATCCTCAGTGACTGGAGTCTTTCCTAGCTTGACAATACACAACCAATTCAGAGGAATGTTCTTTTAACATCTACAATGCTGACAGCTGAGAGAGCCACCGCCCTTTACCCGATCCAATGCACATTAAGCCTGGCTGCAACTTCTGGATGAGGTCAAACTGGGGTTTGAAGTCAGAAAATACAAAAGTTCAAACATGTCATACTGGGCACAGCCTCAACGCACAGACCTCGTGTCAACCCAAAGAGCTCGTCAATATTTTTAAAAGAATCCTAACAGGCAAAGAAAAGCGCGGCACTGCAGCACTGCCTGGGTTGTTCTGAAGGCGGCACGGCTTTGGATCTACAGGAGACACAGAACCCAGTTTCTTTAAGAGTGAGCTCCCCACCCTTGTTGATTCGTTATATTATGAGATAAAGAACACATATCTTGCCTGTTTACTGTCATGTTGGCTTAAGGACGCACCTAACATCCAGTTGTCAGTGTAATGGATACACCCATAGAGATAATAAGATAAGAGAAGTGTTGATACAACTGAGTGGTCATCCTTGAGGGGGGGGGGGGCTGCAGTGTGTGGTCCTCCTCATTAATATATACGAAGTGGACAAAACACAAAATAAAAGTATCTTTGCAGAACAATAGCATTCAAAGCACATCTAACTCAAATCCTCCACAGTGACCACAGCTACCTCTCACAAGCCGATCGAGGTCATGTGCTGCAGTGGGCACACTGCATGTTGACACTTGTCAGCATGCTCGTGGTCCGAGCTCATTCCATCGACATGACCCGGGCCACACACAGGACACAAGGGGCAAAGACGATCTGAGAGACACCTTCATGTCACCCGGGCTGTGTTACTCTTCTGTGTAGCGACGAACAATCTGCGTTAATAAGCGACGCGTGTGTTTTGAACGCGATACACGAAGTTCGGTTACAGTAGCTAGCAACCCCTTTTCTCCGAATACGTGCAAAACGGACGCCACTCAGCGTAAAGTCAACGCCGCGGACATCGCTGTCTAGCTTTGCCAATCAAATGTGAGCTAGCTTTAGCCACCGGCTAGCGCAGTGTGGGCAGGGGAAAGTTAGCGGTAATAACTTGCCACAAAGCAACGGTTGTTGTTAGCTTCCGCCGCGCCGCCGGGGCGGACTTTTGGTGCAGTTTACATGCAGAGGAGCATCCGCCTTACCTTTTCCTTGTTGTTTTCGTCTAAGGTGGATGTCATGATGGGACTGAAATTGACGGAGCGGTCTTAACAGGCCAACCACCCAAATAACAAAACTATATGCAGGAAGCCCTCCCTCCCTCCGCTGACTGCTCACTTGCCTGACGAGCTGTCAAACCGTCTTCCCCCCTTCCTGGTGATGAACGCCTAAATCCCGCCTTACGGCGAATCTAATTGGACGATGTCAAATTTACTGAAGCAGCGATTGGCGTTTGAGCCAATCAGTCATTTTTACGTTTGTGTAACTGTTGTAAAGCATTGTGCTTGTGAAAACTTATTTCCAAACAATAAATGCTACCGGTTCTCACCGGTAACGAACTCACGAAAGTAACAAACATTAGTACCGCCACCACCGAGTCGATGACCACACGGACGTATTTCGATGATACACTGCGTCGTGTGGGTAATGTAGTTCCTACCGGTCCAAATGCGGACGTGAATTCTTGCTCTGAACTCCAATTCCCAGCTACAGACATTTGTGCAACGCAACAGGCGCGTCGTTCAGAAACAGTCTTGTTTGTGTGGAGCAGCAAGTCTGGAACATGTCGGGGCAAGTACTGTCGCTCAAAAGTACCGTGAAACCATTGGAACCACGGTGCTTATGTGTAGTTGCATGTATTTAGGCAGACAATGAGTTATTGTTTTCACGCGTTCTGTGTGACAGTCGCCAGAATGTTCCTTGTAAAACGCGTGGTGTGTGTCAGAGGCATCGTGTGGCTTCAGTGCACCTCCCTCCCTCTGCGAAACTTCTCCGCTTGCCATCGCCTCGGATCCCCCAAGAGACGCAGCCCCTACAGCTCAGAGGACAGCGAGCGCTACTCTTCTCTGGTGAGGTCAGTCGCGTCCTGCAGGGTCAGCTCCCAAACCCCGGAGACCCTCCGAGCGGAAGACGAGCTCGTTTATGGACGCGTTGTGAAAGCTGCAATGCCCTCCACGAAACCACAGACGAGGGAACCTACAAGGCTTCATCCGTTCTCACTCAGTCAAAAGACGACCGACACACAGGAGCCCGAGTCAGAACCTCCGGTCCGGATCGTTTTAAATCGGGGCCAAGGCGGGTCCTCGGCACCGAGTGTGACCCGCATTCTTCAGCAGACGCTCTCCCCGGAGCAGACCTTCTATCTGGAGAGGTGGAAGAGGAGGATGATCGAAGAGCTTGGAGAGGATGGCTTCAAAGAATACAGTCAGAGTGAGTTTTATCACATGCTACTATCATACTGTGTGTGTGTGTGTGTGTGGTAACTTCAAATTGTTAGATTCCCAAGTGATTCAAAATCGTTTTTTTTTTAATCAGAATTATTTAGTCAAGGGAAGCTTTTCCATTCCACTGTGGATGCCCTTCTGACGTCAAGTGCAACAGGGACGGACGAGCATCCATTGTGTCTGTCTGAGGTTCAGGGATACATGGAGAGCATCTCTCACGTACTGGAAGATGTCAGCGCAGTGAGAGCTATTGAAAGCACTGTAAAACACGACACTCTGAACTACCTGGGGATTGTGGATTGCGTCGCTCGCTACAGGTATGTATAATTACATTTCCAGACACAGTTAGATTGTACTTTTCACACTACCGTCACTACAATCAGCCCTTTTTTTTCATTGGCAGAGGTGTACTATGTGTTATTGACTGGAAGACTTCAGAGAAGCCCAAGCCATTCCTGAGCAACACGTACGACAACCCTATTCAAGTGGCAGCCTACGCTGGGGCTTTGAACGATGACGGCAACTACAAATACCAGGTGTTTTATTGAGATAAATGCTGTCATGACATTTTGATTCTCCAATCATCACCTATTTTGTTTGACTGTCTCACAGCCGGAGGTCAGATTCCTCACTTAAAACATAGCATCTTTGTGATTGATGACTTGACACTATACACCCCTGATCTCTTCTCTCTTCAGGTGGACCATGGACTCATTGTAGTGGCCTACAAGGACGGCTCACCTGCCCACGCTCACCAGCTGAGCTCAGAGCTGATGCTACAGTACTGGAAGACTTGGCTTCTACGTCTTGAAAAGTTCACAGTACAAAGGTGAAGCAGTTAGAACCGTTTTCTCTCATTGCAGTCAAAATAAGTCCATTTTTTAAAACAAATCTGTAATTAGATTTATTCCAAAATAAATGCACTAATACAGTTTCATTATGTAGTTATTAATCTGACCTCACCAGTAGTATTTGCTTTCATCAACTAGTTAAACCAAAATGACAATTGATGAGTTAAGTAGTAGTTTGGAGTGGTGATAAGGTGATTTCTTATTATATTTGACCATTTGTAAAACAGATTATTAATTGAAAACCTGCACTTATGAGCATTGGTATTATCCATCACAGGTTCAAATTTAATTGGCACCCAGCACCATAGCAGTCTGGAATTTACAAAATCTCAAAATTTGTTAAACATCGGATAATAAATAGGCACATTATTTACTTTATGATTTCTTCTTTTCATTTCAGATCCTGTGATACATCGACTGCTCTTTCAGAAAAGAGATGAGATCTGCAAGGGCACGTCCATGTGTCACCTTATTTCAGTTTCAGGCAACTGTACCTGAAGAGAAAATATAACATGCTTGATGCTTCAATTGAGGAGGGCAAAACAATAGTTTTTTACCCTGTTGACTAGCAATCAATCTAATTTAATCTCACCCCTTTTCTGTGCTGCAAATTTCACTCAAATTCTGAACCTAATTTGGCAATGGACCTCATCAGTTATTTACAATATATTACATTTATTTCTTACCCTTCTTTTAAATACCTAAAAAATCTTTAAATCCTACCCAGGCTTTTCTGTATGAAGGATCTTCAGTAAAGCCCAAGTATTTAAAAAGGCTGTAGGAGACCACGTTCTCCTCCTTTATGAAGCAGTACACGGGATAGACCTGAGTGTGGAGTCTCTTGGCCATGGTACTGACCAGGACTTTGGCGTAGCCTTTCCCTCTGTGCTCTGGCAGAGTGAACAGCAGGGAGGGGAGGTTTGCAATCATGTTGCAGATCATCCTAGCAGCCACCTTGTCCTCTCCAAACTTCCAAGTCTGACTCACCAAGCAAATGTGGGATTCATCCAGAGAGCCGAGGGAGATCCCTGAGCTGATGCAGAGCAGAAAGAGAAGAATCACATTTTATTAACAAAATATTAGACCCAAAATAATGATCTATAATGACTTGACACAAGAATTAAGATGTTATGTATTGGCTCTACCTGTCTATAGAGGGAAGCTTGGATACATCCTCTAACATCACCATGTGACACACTGCCAGTTTGTTGCACATTTTTTTCTGATGCCACTGCTGTGCATATCTCCATGTGGTGAAGGTTGATTCCTTGGACAGAAGAAAGGATTTTTTTGTTCTTGTTTTACTATTTCATCTGGTATTTGTATTTCTTTTGAGTACTAGGAAACTGTATTATTTAAACAGGATTAAAGATTCCTGTGTCAAAATTTATTTCTGCCTCGCTTTGAAACCTTAAATGTGCAAATCTCGAAAGAAAGATAACAATATTGGTGTGATATAGCAAGCAGTTCATTTCTCCTGTTTCCTTTCTTAGTGTTATGCTTACAGGACAACACTATAATGTTTTAAGTGCAATAATGGGACTAAGGTACTGATCTTTGCCCTCATAACTTTTTTAGTTGTAGGAATATGACAAAAATGATGTCAGACCCTAAACAGATCACTAAATTATATGCGACCAGGTATGGGAGGACTTTGACATCACTGAAGGAAAAGCTAAAGTTCAAAATACAGCTACATCTATACTTTAATGGTAGCAGTGTAATTAAATATCAGGTGTCTGGGCTTTGTAACTCCCTTAGGCTTCCCATTGATATGTCTTATCATTTAATAAAATCCCTTCATTGAAAAAATTCAGCAGAAAGATCAGTGCATTAGAATGTCATGATAGCACTTCAGAGATTACATAGGGTTAGTTATGTCAAAGGGATAGTTAAGTGATTTTGAAGTGGGGTTGTATGAGTTTTTATGCATAGTTAATATGTTACCTTATGGAGATGAAAAATACATTTTTCGGTAGTCCCGTCTTCTACGGTGGGACTCAGACTTGCGCTACTTCTATTTCCCCTCCAAACTGTTAAATGACATCGCTGATCACCATCTCCATAAGGTAACATATTAACTTTGCATAAGTAACTCATACAACCCCACTCCAAAATCACCGAACTAGCCCTTTAAGAGGAATGCGCTAAGAAAAGGACAAAGGGAAGATAAAAAAGCCTTATTGCTATTACCAAGACAAAAGTACCTGGTCCAATCAAGAACAGAGGACTTCCATATGGTTTTCTCTAGAATGGCATCATCCTTTGCAAAAACCAGTGTGTCTTTGAAGAGATCCCCTTTCTGTAAAGAAAATGAAATGTGAAGGTACTCTATGCAGAGATACACTGAAACTATGGGAGTGTGTAACATTCATTTCACACCAGTGTATTGGAGATAGAATATATCAATTGGGGACACAGCATTTATACACAAATAGGTTTTGGGTCAGTGTTAGGTTAAGTGTATGGTTAGGATCAGGCAAGTAGTTTGTGTGAGTCTCAATTATTCATTATATTATTAATGCAAGTCTATGTAAAGTCCACAGAGTGATTAATGACAACGCGTGTGTGTGACTATATACACATACAGTTACCTGCTCATGCTGTGGTTTGCAGACGAGGACAGTGAAGTCTGGCCATTTGTCCACTACAACCTTTACAGGGTCTGACCTGACTCTGTTTATGAGGACCAAATGACCGTAAACCGTAAAAATGAAACAACTGTACTTCATTCAATCCGGCGAATGGACGTCCAGTTATTATCATCGAGGCAGTGTTCAAAAGTGAAGCCAAAAATATACCAATATATTTGACTGACATTGATCACCGACTTACAATAGCCTGCAACAGTTCTTATATACTTAGATAAGTCTTTATGAACCTGCAGTGATCGCGGTAAATATCTTTTCAGCTGGGTCTCAGCAATTTTCAGCTGCTCTCCGGTCAGTTCCATGGTATCATTTAACAAGGAATGAAACATGCACCCAGGTCCATCGTGGAGGCTGCTGTTGTGGTTGGCTTTCGATTCGCACTTTCGACACGTAGGATGAAGGCAAAGGGGGCACAAATATCTAAAGCCCGGTTCATTGTAGACTTCCACTTATTTAACAGGTCAAAATATTTTAACTACTACGTATTCATAATTTTTTTATTTATTAACTTGATCCTATCTATGGGCTATTTTCTGTTTCTATAAACACACGCAAACACACACACACACATATATACATACATATATATATATACATATATATATATATATAATCGATTGTATAGTTAATTGAAGATTCGAGTTTTGTGCTGCATTTGCAAATGTGTGGCACTGTTAAAACAAATACATATATATATATAATTACTTTTCTCTTCTGTATAATGATGTTGTTCAGATGCCGGCTCATATTTTGTGTAAAACATTGTCAACAGGGAAGTGATTGAAAGCAAGTTGAATAATGTAAGTATGAATGAAACGAAAAATGTTGTACATTATGTGGTAATGATTACTTCCTTCCTATGTAATAACCATTGTTACATGATAACCTTTTGCTATCTTATGTGAGATGACAGAAAAAAAATTAGCAACATTTAAAACTGACACCTGAACACCAAAATATAAATTAATACTCATTTGTACTTAACAGTGGTGGGCCTGCAAAAACAAATTCACATTATGGACACTTTCATTTAAGTTCATGTGCTGATTTAATTTTCATTTCATTGAAAAAGTTTTTAATACACTATTAAAACATTTCATCACACAATTATTTGTTATTTGCTTGATTATGCATTAGTGCACCTCTAAAAAATCATGTGTCTCTGCACTGTAAAGCTGGACAGGTTATTCTGCAGTCTGAAACAATGTGACTTTCAGAGCTTAATCAATCTAGAATACTGTGAAATATCAAAGGAAAATGGTATTGTTAATAACGTTTTGGTTTGTCTGCAAGAAAAAAAAGGCTGTTCATGCAAACAATGCCAACACTGAAGATTTCCCACGTTGTTCTCCTTTCTAGCATTTCTCATCCAGCATCGTGATAACACCAAGCCATGGGCGACTCCACACGACGAATGTGCACTCGTAAGGCTGAGGAGAACAGTTGAGAATACACATCAGATTTCAAATTATTCAATGTTTCATTTGATTATTTAACGATTAAAAAGATTTTCCAGTAAAAGACAAATATTGAATTATTTGCTAAAACTACTCACCTGGTTAACACAACTATGGTCTAACACATTTGTATTTCATTATTGTCATGAAAGAATGCATATGATTGAATATAAGCCCCCAGGGTTATCACGTAGGAGAGTGACACATCTTCGTAATTTGGCATGGGGGTATTTGATCCACATTGCAAGCAAATTCCCTTTCAATCAGCAGCAAAGCTCAGAGGTTCCAAAAGAGGAAGTTTGCAGTTACTTTGCAGTCTGATGAAACACATTGTGATCAGAAGACACAGAATCTGCAGTTATTTAGTCATTACCCGGGCCAGTTCTTGGTCTTGGTAGATGGCACACACTTCATTTGCACTCTCCTTTCTGCAGGGGGTCTTCGCCATTTTCACAGTTATGGTGTACTTCGTGCCACTAACCAGCTGGAGGGAGAAGTGGGTGAGAAGAACAGAGAATATTGAGTATGGTGAACCTTACTAACTGGTCAAACTTGATGGAAACGAGGGGACAGGATGTGACAGGATTGTGGTGGCCGATCTTATTTCACTGCGAGCCCCTGAATGATCCGGATTAGTAGGATCGTGTGCACAGTGTGACGAACTGAATAGAGAACCACTTGCTGGTGACCTGAGGTATATTTGGGTACAGGCCTAGTGCAACTGGTTTAGCTCGTTGTGGCCTAAACAGACGACGGATTGTGTCCATTTCACTGGGCGGCCTTCTGTTCCCCAACAACAGTGTGCCAACAGCCACCGGGCCACATTCGACGTCACTGACCTGTCTCTGGACCTTCACCACTTCTGCCACCTGGCTGAGGTACATGTCGTTGGTTCCTCTGTTGTGTTTGACGACGGCGAAGTTCAGCGCATCCTGCACCCCGGCATCGTTGGCATCCACGTCTGAGGGTGCCCCCACCAGACCACCCCACCCGACGGCCAAAACTGCCGCGAGAACGGGAAGGACGAGCTTCCACATCGTGTTTCTGTCGAGGCGAATACGGACACAAACAATTGAACCACAGCTCTTCTCGTCTCGGCCTCCGTGTTCTCTAAACAGCGATGTCACGGCTGTTGTGTACATTCGGAGGGGCACACCTCGCAGCCAATCAACAGTCTGCAACGCCAACACGCATCTGACGCACGGACTCTGATATGTGTCTGCTTCCACCACGGCCGCAGCCCGCCGGAGGGCGGAGGTAGACGGTCCAGCAAAGGCGTTTGGACTTCTCCGAGAAGGAAGAAGAATGGCCTCATCACAGACGCATTCGTTTTTGTGTTAAATTTCCATTTGCGACGAGGAATTTTAATCGCAGTGAAATGCTGTAGAAGTCTAGACTTAAAGTAATAAATGAGATTTTAGGCAAACACACTAATTAAAATGTGATTCTCACACAAGCTATGAAATGGGTCGTACATTCCTACTGGCGAGTACTAAGCACGGTTCCATGCACTACTGTGGGGTACCAGATCTACTTGTTTATATATGTTAACTCCTTCATTTAACCAACGTCTAAATGTGCTCATGGGCTGTTATTTGGAATGGCTTATATTCTCAATATCCTGTTATATATAGAGATATATATTTCCGATATTATGTCTAGTATTAAAAATGGCCTTGATTCTGCGAATGCAATTTGTCCTTGGACTCGTGAAAACTTTTCCTTGTGCATCTCTTTATTAAGGACTTTGTAAAGGCTAATTTGAAAGGTGCTGTAGAAATAAGGTTATTAATATTATTTGCTACTACCCTGGCCTATCTGAGTACATGCTGAGCCCACACAGAGGTCCAGTCCTTCAAACTTTTGTCGTGTTAACAAGGTGTAAATCACATGCCTGTCTACCCCTGGCAAGGGTCTCTCAGAGGCCTCTCATAAACAAGGAAGATTATTTAAAATATTCAATTTGAGTAGCAGATGTTGACAGATGTGCCACGTTTCTTTTTAGGATTTGACAGTCTTGCTGTTGCACTTGTTTTCCAGACACTGTTGGAGCGTTAAGGATTCTCCCAGTTCTGTCTGCAGCGAGGAGATTACCAACATGGCACACAGAAAGCTCAGTAATACAAACTGCAAAACAAGCCCTGACTGGAATCATGTGTCACTGCAGTGGAATTTCCACCACCCACTTTTTCTTAAAGTGAACATTGTGTCTTTCTGGCTGTTTCAGTGTTTGCCGTGGACAAAGTGCACCAATGACCAAAACCTACTGACTAAAATAAGGAAAATAAGGAATGTTTTGCTACAAGAAAAACATGAGCATTTATAGCTATAGATTGATACTTAATGCAGATTAAAATGTCCCAAACTACCATGTAATCTAATCAGTTTCACAACCAATCTTTCCAGGTGCATGAAAGGTCTTGACTTAAACCAATATTATCGAAAAAGGGGTTAAAATTTCTGTTCGCACCCATAGTTAGTCTTTCCAGGTGGGTGTAAGTGGGCTTAAGCTATCCGGTAGTTGTCCCCTTTCTTTGAGAGGAATGTCTGGGACATCCTGAGGAAATCAGGCCACCTCCACATTCAGGCCACTGAACCAGACACTGCAGGTGGGGACATAAAGAAGGCAAAGAAATTATATGGAGACAGTGTCGCTGACTGTTATTAATTATAATTAAACTTATACAGAGACTTGAGGCTGGATGACCTCTTGACAAATGTCATGATCTACTGGACCACAGGTTCGATAGTCTCCATGTGCTTCAAGGAACTTTAAAAAAGTCATCTTAAAGAAAGAGTGGATGCTAAGTAAGACTTTAAATTAGCTGGATCTGACCTTTTTATCATAACATGTGATTACTCTAATAAAATTTTGGTTTTTGATGTAGAACAGGGTTGTTGTGGCCACCAATGAGCCCCCCTACATCGTTGGTATTGAAACATGTACTCCAACACTTTCAAGCCTTGAGGTGGTTAAAGGAGCCCTTGCTGTCCCTACTATCCAAAAAGTGCAGCCCTTTGATGGACTCTCAGACCAAGGTAATTATGGTACTTTTTAAAATGATTGCTAATTAGTGTCCCAAATAGGACACGTATATAAAAATCTTTGTGTCTATGATCTCTCCCACACCACAATACATATTATTGCTTAATGTGCCTAAAAAATTGCAACACTGCTGAAAACTTGACAGTTTTAATAAATGTAAACATATACACAGATGGTACTGGCAATGTCCCCACAGATTGGATTAAAAAAGAGCATTATTCACACTAAACACATATTCTGTATGTTCATCTGTTTAACATCCTTAGAAATTTGTGATATTTGATGCAAAATTTGTAAAACAATCTTTATAAATATAAAAAATAATACACATTGTTCTCTAACACGCCAACAAGCATCTTGAGAACACATTTCCCCAATATTTCAGAAGATGATAAAAAAGGTTGTCAATGAACCCACTATCGTTTTAACTGACATGCTTTTAATCACAAGTACACCCCCCGCCCCTATAATTCATTAATACATATACAGCTCAATTCAATATCCACTGGAACCACCATTAAAATTTAATTGTAGAATCCAAAAAGAGAGCTCTAATTTCAAAGACTATGCATTCCCCAACTCGTTGGGTCATTTGCTGAAGCCCTTTATAGTCATGGGTGCCTGAAACCACACATAATCCTGCCAGTCTAAAACTTCTTCCATTGGATCATTACAGGTGCTGGGATCTGTAGACAGAGCAATAACTTGGTTCTTTACACGAGTTGGCACTTTAAATTGTAGTTTCGGGCGGAACCAGCCTACACCACAATCCCTGTGAGCCAGCACCAAGACTGTGGTGGGCATTAAACGAACGGGTCTGGTGTCAGACAAAAGGTCAGCCACAAAAAGTGTGCGGAAAAGTTGCCTTAAGCACGAGGACACCCGTAGACAGTGATCTCCACCAGCCAATACCAGTGCCTCCATGTTGATCTCATACAGCTCTTTGGGCAGGACGAGGGAGCCACCCATTAGGAGCAGCACACGGGGCACCCTGCTCAGGGAAAATAGCACCTCCAGCTGTTGCAGCACTTCCTCTAGATCCTGAAGAGTTTGCTGACACTTTCGCCAGTCCATGTCTGCAGACTGCATCGGCCTGCGACTCACAGTGTCTTTATCCTGAAATGCAAAACATTGGATTAACACTTCAATTATTAAATCAATATCAATCATATTTTCTTTTCACTTGTATATTCTGATGCGCACTACGATAATGTTTCCCACTCACCTGCATTAGGGCTTGTTGTTTCTTCTGGGAATATACCAGCTGGTCATATGTCATGGGTAGTTGCTGTCTCTGAAAAAGAATGCACTTGAGGATCTCACTGACGAAGTGGCAGCAGCCTTCCTGAGTTACAGTACCAGGGAAGACGATGTTTACACAGCCCTGCTCCTGCGCTCTTCTCACCACCTCAGCATCACCGTCCTCTGTGTTACCATGTTGTTTACTGGCATTCACACTGGAATCTGGCAAACTTCTCTGACCAGAGGTATCTCCTTCTTCTTCTTCTTCTTTGGCATCACCTGTCCAAATAAGAACAGGATTAATGTCATTAGAGTGAGCAATGGACCAGTCTTGCTCAATTTTTGCAAGTTAAATGCATAGATCAATCATAGATATGGTTTACTGTTATTGAAATCTAGCAAGGCCACTTTTTCAATAAAGCAATTCTCTTTTCCTCATTAACCTCACATATTGCTACTATCTAGCTGTGGTAGAAGAATGACTCATTCTTCTACCACAGCCATCATAAGCAGTAAATACTCAAAATTTCAATCAAGTAAAAATGTAGTATCAGCAAAATGTAAACAACGCATCAGAATAAAAGTATTAATAACTCAGAATGGCCAGGGTCTTATTCATTGTTCGATAGATTATAGATGTATGAAACTGAAAGCAGCCTTTTAATGTGGTGAAAGTGGGGCATAGTTTAATTAAATAAATATATTTTCTTTGTTTGTTATAATGTCTATGTTTGTTATAATGTTAATGTTTTCCAAGAAAACCTTGTATTTTCAAAGTAACCATAAAGAATAGTTGTCAATCAACACCGTCAAGTGTCGATACATATTTTGTTTACAATTAATAACAAAAATAATTGGCTATGCTTGAGCTATGAATAATTTCTGTTCAACAAAAGAGGTGGAATAACATGTTATGCTGTTCTCTGAAAACGCAGTGTTTGTCCTGATGCCTTCACTGATCCTCCTCGCTGGACACACTGGTGCCATGATGGACCACACGGCGGTTGTCCGACCTTTACCTACCTACAGCGATGTTTTCCTTGTCTTCGCTGTTGTTGACACTCTGTCGTCTTGAATGCAATCGGGATTCGAGGGAGACGTCTTTCGATTCGGTCTCACTTTCCGCCTTTAAAGGCGTGATCACGGACGCCGGTGAGAGCTGTTCGGCGATCTCCGCAGAGGCTCGGCACGAATTGGAGTCGTCGGCAACACTGTGTAACGTTGACACTTCACATGTCACCACCGATGGCTGCAGCGTGCTGATATCTTTGTCTGACGAAAACGACAGACGTCTCTTTGTCCCATTGTCACCGCTGCTGGTGGACGTTGTTTCCGTGTCTCCTGAGTCGGATGTTTTGTTGAATATACCCGAAACTTCTGCCATAGTTTTGAATGTCCCCGCCGGCTCTTTGCCGCACTGCATCATGGGAAGCGGGGTCGAATTCAACGATGCCTTCACGTTACATGAAAAGAATCGTAAAAAACAAACAAACAAATTTATCCGACAATTGTTTACGAAATAAAAACAAATCCGTATATTGTTCCAGGCGGGACGGCGGGTTTGTCGGTGTCCCATGATTATTATTTTTTGGGGAGACTATGGAATTTTGATCTGATCCAAAAAACAACTACAGCCCAGTTCTTTAGAATGAAATTTTGAATTAAGCATTTTTATAATGTCATCTTTTGGGAGCTCAACAGCTTCAACAGCCACTGGGTGTCATGAATGTAAAAAAAACAAAAACAAAGATTGTTTGATATGTGCTTTCCCAACGTGTTCGAATATTGACTCAAATTACAGGGATAATTGACTTAATGCTATGTTTATATGACGAGTTTATTGATTGGCAACTAAAAATTACACTTTAAAGTAGGCTCACGTGTGTAATGTTTGGGCGAGTCTCTTTCCAAATTCCATCTTTGGATATTATATTTGGTCAGCTATTAAATTGACAATATTTGCCTTTAGTTTATTCTTGTAAAATATCATTAGATATAATTAAAAAAAAAAAAAAAAAAAGTTCGTCTGAAGTTCTCCTGACAAGTGCACTGGCAAAGTGAGGACAGGCCCCAGGTGTGATGATTGGACTGCGTTGACGCCTCCACGCGGACACATAACTCTTCATTCGAAGGAGAACCGGGCCGAGGGGAGCACTGACCGTCCGCAGGTGATGGCGTCGGTGAGAGTAGCGGTCCGAGTCCGTCCAGTGAACAAAAGGTGGATAGACTGGCTGCTTTTATTCTGTCCGAGCTTTTCAAAAGAAACACTTAATCGTGACACGTTGCCTTCACGTTTCCACAGAGAAAAGCAGTTGTCGTCGAAGGTGATAATTCGTGTGAACGGGAGCACTACATCTATTTATAAGGTTGTTGTTTGTTTTTTTCAATCGCCAAATCAAAATGCACTGCATTTCATCAAGTTTTTACTAAGAGTCAGGGTTTATTTATTTGATTTTTGTTGTTGTTTTGTTTGAATTCTAGCCATCGCCTGTTCGAGGGGTCGAGTTTAAGGACAGAGGGAAGGCCTTTCTATTTGACTTCTCATATGATTCAACTGACAGAGGAAGCCCCTTATTTGCATCCCAGGAGAAGGTATCTAAAATCTGTTGTTTCTTGTTTTTCCATCAAAGAGACAACAGTGTTTTTACTTCATATGTCAACTAACCCTTTTTCTGCTGCTTTAGATTTTTCATGACTTGGGGTCTGATGTACTGAAAGCTGCATTTGAAGGCTTCAACGCCTGTGTGTTTGCCTATGGCCAAACAGGCTCAGGGAAATCTCATACCATGATGGGTCATACAGTAAGTAAGGCATTGTCATGTTTCTCCGCACTGTAAGTAAAAAGTGACACATTTAATTTATCGTCTACATGTAATCGGTGGAATCTAGCATTGTGTGCTTTGTGACACGATGAAAAGGCCCAGATCTGTTATCTGACAGAAAGTGTCAAACAACAAAATGCTCCAGTCAATTGTGTTCATAAGAGCCCCTCTCCCGTGGAGTATAACAGCAAAAAGGGCGGTTACAGTACATGAAATCACACATGACTCAAATGACAAAATCCAATGGTCAATTATGCTCATAAGAGCTCCTTCACAATTGAAGAACAAAATTGTAATAAAAACAATAATAAAGGCTACCAGACTGAAAGGAAAAGGTTGTCACATTGAGAATGTTTGCTCTCGCTCCTGTCCACTCATATCCACACAACCACCGTATGGCATAAGATGGAAATGCTTAATAGGCAACGTTTAACGTACATGATGACTTGCGCCCCTCCCGGTCATATTCCTACTATTCTTCTGCTACTTCGGATTGAATCTGCATACATCGCGCATGGCACGTCACGTTAAATATAGCTGCCCCTATGAGTTGTTGGGGCGTCTATATCTCGTTGTCTTGCCCTATGCTAAAGTAGATGGGACAGGAAGCATTGAAGCACCGTTCCTAAGCATCCGGGTCATATCCCTCAATTAGGAACCTTCAGAAGCAAAGTTGACAATTCAACCGCACCCACGTACTTCTCCCATGGAGTGCAATAGCAAAAAGAGGAGAGGTGAATGTGTAGGGGTGCACATTCTCCGTCTCAAACATTCCACATATTGAGTATGGAGGCCTAGCTATGTCAGGTAATAACTATTTACACAGATCTCTCTAACACATATGACTGCTGTATAATTGGCATTGTTCCACATGGTAACCATCCTACAAACGTTCTTAGGTTATTACCCTGTGTGCCTGCCTGCCTTTTTAACACTTCTCACAATCACAAATATTATCTTTTATTTGTGCCATTGCTTTAATTGTAGAGCTGTATGGATCGCGCCTTCCCCGCTCTCACACACACACTATCTGGCCATCTCCCCCTTTCTCCGCATCGTCTGCATCTCTAAAGTTTTTACTCTCCTCGGCAGGCAGAATTCAGCATAACATTGGTAGATACCCCTTTCGCTGTGCACGTGCACACGACAATCATACATTTCTCAGCAGGCAGGCAGACCTGCTCTCGTAGCACCCAGTAACCACAATGTCCATACCACACCACATTAGAAACTGACTAATGGCAACTTCATCAGTCTTCCCTCCCCTTCTCTCCATTTTCCTCCATGTTTTCTCCCCACTAATCAGAAAATGTGATGAGGGCAGCAACCCATAGATTTTCTCTCACCTTGCACAGCAATGGAAATTTCACATTACTTTCACATGTCTAACAGGAGGCTTGTGCAAGGTCATCAGCAGAGCTGCTGTCAACATCTCGGATAATTATATATGCCTCTTAATGCTTACGATCTGTTACTTTGTAATTAAAACAAGAGGGCATGGAGCTCACAGTGGAATTGCTTTTATGCTCCAGTAATTCCATATCAGATGAGCTGCTGTTTGTGTTGTTCAGCAGTCTTTACATGTGCTGAGTAGTGGTCATAGCATAGACGCTCAAATTAATAGAACATAATGGGGGCAAAATTAACTTGTCACTTAAGAGTGCACCATTTGTAACACTATAATTTTGAAATAAGAGTTCTAAGTGCGACATTATCTTCTTTTTGATGTGTCAGGGAGATAAAGGTTTAATCCCACGGATCTGTGAAGGCTTGTTTTGGGAGATAGCTCAGAGAGGCAAGAGTGATGCTGTGTCATTCTGTACAGAGGTCAGGTAAGCAACAACCCTTCCTATCAAAATCCTAAATTATATAGTCATTACAATATCTGTTTCATGTTTCAGCTCTGCTCTTAAATGATAATGTTCAGAGATAAAACTTAGAGGTTTTAATTTATGTCAAGCACCATGAAACCATTATTGAGCCATTTGGTTTCATCTGTGCTGCTGGCACATTATTTGGGTTTAATTCAACTCTTGAATTGGGTTATTATCTGCCAGGCTCTGCCATGCCTTCCTTTAAAACAAACATGTTGAATAGCTTGAAAATGAGGGAACGTTGGCTTTTTGACAAGTAATGCATTTGCATTGTAATTATATTCAGCAGAGGTGTAGCTTTTTACTTGTTATCCTCATGTAAATTCACGTTTTAGGAAATAACTTTACTTGCAAACACCATTAAAAAATTGTTTGCATGATATGGTAATTTTGGGGAAAAAATTAAAAGTCCTAGTGAACAAAACAAAGACCATGGTTACAGAGAGTAAAGTTTTCTTATAGTGTCAGTTTTCCCAAGGTCATGGCTACACTGCTTACTCGAATAAAAATGAGGACTTACAGTAAGTTTCACTTTCTTCTGAAACCTGTGACTGATTTTTTGACTTTGTTGTGCCCTCTGTGTGACTGGCTTCCTTCAAAGCCATTTCATCCCTGTAAAACCTCATCCTACATTTTGTATCCTGTAATAAAGGTCATGATAGTTGGAATCATATGTATCGAGCTACATAATCCTCCTTGATTACTTATTGTAATAATGGCAGCTCTAACTCTACTCTGTTAGAAACCATCTAATATTGTTAAGTTGTCGAGACTGCCAGAAATCAACCTGCATGGCTACATCCTCAGGAAATGGTCCCTGCCGTTTCAATATTGTCACACTCCTAAAGCCTAATTAATTCATGCCGTGCATTATTTTTGAATCATTGACACAGATTAGTTATTTTTCTTATTGCACACACCCACCACATTATTGATTGAAGTGCTCTGCTGTTTGTTTATTCAAAGCCCATGCAAGCAGAACAATGCAAGCAGAATCATTTGGCAATAAACCCAATGCATCTATTTTCATAGAAGTGAAAAGCAACTTGTTTGTTCTCACCTGGTGCTGTATCATTCACCTATCAACACTAATTTGTGCTTTTGTGGCCTTGGTGCAATCGTTGATAAAATTTAGAATTTGTGTTTCTGTCTTGGCACTAGCTATTTAGAGATCTATAATGAACGTGTGCAGGACCTTCTCAAGAAGAGGACTACAGCTACAGATGGTGGATGCTTGAGAGTGAGAGAGCACCCCAGAGACGGGCCCTATGTCCAAAGTAAGGATTCAATTTTCTTCTACGTCATTAAACCAGCTCAGCTGAGTTTGTGTGAAATGCAGACAATCTAATACGTAAAAGTACAACTCGTGTTTAGATCTGTCCAAGCACTTGATACATAACCACAGTGACATGGAGGACCTGATCATTCTCGGAAACGCCAACCGCACCACAGCGTGTACGGGCATGAATGATGTCAGCAGCCGCTCCCACGCCATCTTAACCATCAGCTTCAAGCAGGTGAACTTCACTGCACAGAAGTTGTCCCTCCTGCCATGTCTCATGTCAGTTTGAACTGGGAAAACTTTTTTTTGTTTCACTGTTTATAAATGCCATTCCTCATGAGCTCTAATTAGCCTCATGAATCCATTTTGAAAAGTTATACTTTTTTAGCATGTCCTCATCTTCAAAGGCTTTTTATCTTTTTAATCTTGAGAAGCACCATTTGTCGTGATGCTGCCCAAGTATTCCCCTGTGATGTTGCCTCTTCTGAACTAAACTGTGATTGCCCAGTAATATATTTTCATGCCACAGGCGTGGTTTGATATGGAGTTGCCACGTGAGATGTTGAGTAAGATCCACCTGGTAGACCTGGCAGGCAGTGAGAGAGCTGATGCCACATGCACCACAGGCACCAGGCTGAAGGAAGGTGCCAACATCAACAAATCCCTGGTCACTCTGGGCAGTGTGATCTCTGCTTTGGGTAAATGGCCATTACTTGGCAGTTGCAGCTCCTGACCCAATATGACAGCACTTCTTATTCTAGTAATGAAATCAGTAATATATTATAATATGATTGTATGCTGTGCAGGGACTGTGATATTGTTCACTGTGTAGTCACCATTTCAAATGAAACATATGGGGGTTCCAGTTTGTCTTTTTTTTTACCAATCTTAAATTGTTATAATAGATTTTGTAATTTGATATGTGGTCTAAATAGTTTTTTTTATTGTTTGAAGGAAATAAATTCTGCTCTGATTTTGAAAAAAATATGATATTGGATTTTATTTAAGATCTTTGCAAATGCAGTGCAATCCAATACCAAATATAAAGGTTAATATTGGTAAGTGACTTTTTGCTCCCAAAATGGATCCTTAGGATAAAACATTTGATATATTACGGGACTTTCTTTCTGTGACTCCCCAGCTGACCTGTGCGTCGGAGGACAGTCATCGAAGAAGAAGCAGATATTCATTCCATACAGAGACTCTGTGCTGACATGGCTACTTAAAGACAGCCTGGGTGGAAACTCCATGACTACTATGATAGCAAGTAAAGACACATTTCAGGCTGTTTCCAGAAAACGTCACCCTTTTATTTTTGTCTGTTCTTGAAAATGTTTTTTTTTTTTTTAAATAGAAGATGATGTTAAACACATAATACTATGGTTTTCTTGTAGTAATTCACCAATAATGATACATATGTGTATATTTCTCCCTGGTGGCAGCTGTTTCTCCTGCTGATGTGAACTACGGGGAGACCCTGAGCACTTTGCGCTACGCCAGCCGGGCTAAAAACATAGTGAACTCTCCCACAGTGAATGAAGACAGCAGTGTGAAGGTTATCAGAGATCTGCAGGCAGAGGTTACCAGGCTCCAAAGGCTACTAGAAGAAGCCAATCAGGTCCTGCATATATTCAAGCTCACCTAAAAGGCCAACAAGTAGACTACACTTTATATGTTGACAGTCTTTTATTTAAAGGTTATTTAGATGGTTGGACTGTCTTTCACTACTCCAGGTCTCCCGCGGGAAGCTGTCTTCCTCTGTGAAAGTCGAAGAGGAGCTGCATCAGAATGAGGCAAAGGTGAGTCATACTCCTTCGAATGGAGAACAGAGCTTTTTTGTGTCTTCCTATGTAAATAATACACCTGTTACTCCTGTTTCCACCAGGTTCTTGCACTGACTAAGGAGTGGACCTGCAGATGGAGAGAGACTCAGACTATCCTGCAGGTACAACGATTATTCATTCATGTATTTAACTAGTCTTTAAACCAGACACAGACACAGAGGCCGCACAATGTGTGTTTATATCTGTTTTATCATCAAATGACCAACCGCAGTTTACAAATTGTTTTTTATTAATAAATTGTTATTTGTGTTTTTCTTTATTTGTTCCTTACATGAAAAACTAAGCCCACAGGATGGTCCTAAGTGTGCTTGAGTATGCAACGTTATCCAGGAACCACAAAGCATTCAGCAAGAAGCAATAGAATTTGATTTACCTGTTAGTGGGACTCACATAGGCTGTATGTTCGATTTTTGGACATGACAAAGAGGATAACAAGAAGCTGGTTCAATTATCCAGGTGTAGTTTTTTATTTGAATTTATCCAGATTATATTTAAAAAGTCCACCATAGGCTTGCATTAAACCCCTGTTTTGTGACATCTAAAGTTTTATTTTATACAGTCAGGTGAATAGTGTAAGGTAGCTTTAGTTATTTTTTTGGAGCTTGTTATTTCTAGACAATAGTTAATGTACCTTTGTTGCTTAAGTTTTTGTTGCCTTTTTTGTTTTGTATGTCACCATTTTCAATTTAGCAATATGTCATAAACATATTTTCCATTTCACAAGTCCAACATGCAAAATTGTTTTTGGTGAAGAACGATGTAACATTATGCAGTTTCAAGCATGATATAGTAAGATATATATATATAGAAGAATAGAAAATAGAAGCCCACTGAGTACGCAAACTGTAAAGGGTTCATTAATTTTAAAACTACAAATCGAACAAACAGCAAGCTCTCAGCAGGAGTTTTAAGACATTGCTGCTTGCAGTATAGACATCCTACCAGCAGGTGTCACTGCAAGTCTTGTGAAGAGCCACACACTTCATGGACTGGAAATGTAAATGAAATTCGAGTCAACGTGGCATTTGATTTAATTTTCCATCTATTTAGATTTAAATGACATCCAAAAGCTGCGTTTGTCTAATGATTGTCGAGTTGGTATGTGACAGTATTTGGGGAGTGTGACAAAGAGTAACGGAACAGACATGCCTTCTCCTTCAACCCAATATGTTTTTTCTGAGGCCTGGACAGGGTTACAAAAACCCTTGTTGCAACCAAAATTGACACAGTTTGCCAGCACAGATTTTTACACTGAACACTTTTCCTGTGTTGAATTTGTGCCCAACCTCCCAAATAACACCAAATGTCATTTGTTTGGGACTCATTGTATTCTGCCAAGTAACCTGTTGCATTATGCATTGAGCCGTGAAACGTGCCAGTCTTGGAAGAGTACAGAGTTACGTCTTGTCTCTATCATACATGCCAGCAGTGCATTCTATCCATCAGTTTCTGCATGGGTTTTAAAGTGTTGATGTGGCCTTTGAAAGAAGTCAAAGAAAAGATTTGTGTATTCCTGACTTGTAGCAGCCATTAGTGATCCTTTACCAGATGAGTAATAAGAGGGCAGATTGCTTTTGTGAAGCTATACGTTCTACAGGGCGTTGCATTAGAATTTTAATGATTTTAGTGAATGTTGGTTATATATGTGCATTATGGGCAATTAACATTCTACTCTGTATGGTGGTTAGAAGGTGACATTTAGTGGCTCGACAGCCCTTTATTCATGACAGTGTATTTGAACTCATTAGCAGCTGTCACTACTCCTAATTAAGATGTCTTGATTATTGACATATGGCACTATTGTTTCTGACTGTCTAGCATATTAATTACGGTCGCTGTATTGTAAATCTGTTTTCATGGTCAAGCGGTGATGACTTTATGCTCTGAGGCATTGTCCATCTCTACTGGCAGAGCTGAGAAATATGTCTTATTTAGATCTGTGCCCGTCCATGAACGCACCCGTTATGATGCATGATACAATGTGACGCCTAGGCGAAAAGGTCACTGTACCGGTGACCGGCAGGCACACTGGTGTTGCTGAAACTGAAGTGTTTGATGAATGACTTTATGGATTTGACATTTGTCTTCATGTGCATTTGCATTCTGCCGGAGTGAAAAATGATAAGTGGGATTCCTGCATGGAATGCTGCTCACAGAGACATTAGAGGTGGTGTCTCTACTCAGTTCAGTGCAGAGAAGCACATCCAAGGCCAGTTTGAAGTGGGCCAATTCAAAATTCTGCACATGTAGTTGACATACAAAAACCTAACAGACTGGGAAAATGTTTTTAAAAGTAATGTTCCTAATATAATCTATCCTCCAGGTTTAAGTTTATGATGTTATATATTGTAAAGTGCCTGCTCTCTATCTCTAACATGCATTTTTTTAAATTTAGAGCGGTCCTGTCCAACTCTCTGTGTCTGTATATTTCGTGTTTAATGACATTGATTATTTTGTCGAAAGCTAGATGGAATTTTCTGCTTGGGCTGTAAGGAGACAACTAAGGAGACAAGCTGTCCAAGAACAGTGTAAACAGAATTTTGAATTCTGTATTCAAAGCAGATTTAGAATGCAAAGTTATTCATCGTCAGCTTCCCAGATTGGTTACAGGGCATGTGGGGAAGAGAAAGTAATTAATATGAGATGGATTCCAGAGCAGCCTCTTACCAGTCAGAGACGGAAAACAGTTTGAGGAAAACAAAAAAGGCAAGAAGAGGGTAAAGTGAAACGTTGTACTGCAGGGATATACATATATATGCATGCAAAGATTTGTGTGTTCATGTGTGGAGCTGCTTTATCCTCCCCCAGCCACTCTTTCACCACAGCATGGTGGGAGGAACCTCCATTTCAGTAAGATGAAATTAACCACAGTGTTTCTTTGATCATAGTGGTCTTTGTATTTCCAAAACATGGTACAATCAGCACAAAGGCACAACTTAAGCTCTGAATGCTCTGAGGCTTGTTCTGTTTAATATCAATGTACCTCATACTGTCAGCAGTTACACACATCATAATCAGTCAATATAGCGTTTCACGACTGCTACATATTTTTATCAGCAGGTTGCCTTTGATTCGTCACGTCAGTAAATCTTAATTTAATTCATTAAAATTAGTTATTATTCACCAGTGTTTGAAACACTTATTGTGAGAACATGTTATAGATCTCATTTGTGCATTGAAGGACTAAAACCCCCTGCGTTAATCAAATGTGCTTTACATATCGCTTAAATAAGACTACTTGATTTCACTTTTTTTAAATACAGAAATTACCTTAATATGTAAAATTACAGCATATATTGCCTATCTTTGCAAAATGGCAACTATTAACTGACAAGTGTTGCAATAGGAGTAGCAGAATAACTAATTCAGTTTGAATCCAAGTTTTTAACCACAAGTTACACACATATGTAAGGCTAGAGCACATATCAAGCCAATTACACAACTCATTCATATTACAGCCAGAACAATATCTTTATGGATGAGATCCTGCTTTTACATGCAGCACATGCACGAATAACAAAGTGGAGAATGAGAAACAGAACTGTTAAGAAATTAACCAAGTAAACTTGGTGAAATATAACCAATCACTACAAACAAAAGCCTGAAAACTGGCCATGTAATTGCCATTCACCTTTTATGCGTTATCCACTCAACTTTCAACTTGTCCAAACAGCAGCAGTTTGGGAAATAAATTCAGCCCTTTCAAGGAAATGAACCTTTCCATGTAAAAGAGCAATTCAAATGCACAGCTTTTTTTGCTCTTGTTCTGGATTCAGTACCTGCTTATCTGTTCTATTGGTTGTTCCATTTTGATGGTGGGTAGTCGGGAAAGAATCAATGGCTGGCCTGGTATGGCAGTGTTTTGAAATATTAACCAAGTCTGGAACCTGTACTGTCCAAGTGCTAAGAATAATTCATAAAAAATCCTTCCAAACCACTGATGGCTTTTAATGGAAACTTAAATGCTGTGAGCCTGGCTGCACTTAATTACAGTATGTCCACCAGCTGCATCAATCTGCTTTTTTGTCCTCAGCACACACTGACTGACTGACTGAGTGTGTGTATGGTGAGAATCAACTTTCTTTGGGGGGGGGTTGCGCGTGCGTGTGCGTGTGTGTGTGGAGAAAATAAGAGGATCTCTTTCTGGTGTCTGAGGAAAGTGACACGGTGCATTAATCTGCCCGGCTGCTCCTCACCTCTAATGAAGTCTGTGAAGAATCCCTTTTAATTAAGTACATGGGCTGGGGTCGATGCCTCTCCTCCTTCATTAGAAAAAAGGATTTCTCCCATCCCGCAATGAGCGAGGTGGTGCTGCTGGTGGACACATCTCTCACTCCAGTCCAATCTATATGAAACAGAGCAGGAGGAGGATGGAAGAGACGGGGACTCGTTTATGCAGAGTGTTGGTTCTGAATCCTCCATATGTGAAATATTCTGCTCTGCCTCTTGGGGAGGTACTTAAGATAATCCATGGCGATGTGAGGTATTAGTCCATCAGCTTAACAGAAGAATACTTCTGATGGGGCCTCTCATACTTGGGTATACTCTGGGTTATTGAACCTCAGCTATTGCCCAAGGAGGAAAAGGTTACCAGCCTTTAACACTTGCTTTAGAGAGGCTTAATTCACTGTCTTTTGAACCTAGCAGGTCAGCCAAGGCTAAGTGTTTTCATTTGTTGTTTAATAATTGGCGATTTAACTGCTCGTCTGCAGCCTGTCTGCTCTTTTCTTCAGCTTAACTCATACCTTTTTAGTCAAGTTGGAAAGGAAATTATTCTAGTGACATTTTACACAAAGTTGAATGAGCATCTCGTGTAGACGGAGACATGCTGGTGTGACTTATGCTTTTTATTTCCTCAGCAACCATTGTTGGAGGCAATGAAGCAGTTGATAGAGCAGCTCAGAGGTTTAAGTGTAGCTGTCCTTTGTTCTATAAATGTCTTTTAAGGATTAAATCAATTTCCCACTTCTTATCGCGTTTCTGTGGAGGTGCTGTCACACCATTAAAAACTATTTAGCAGGCATTTCTGGAAATTGTTTGTTTTTACTCAAACATCAATTTCTGTCTGAATTTTGATCAGTGATCTAACTAATGTTTTTTAATGTGGTACTACAGTGAAGTATTGATCAATAGTGTTTTTCATCATGAGCATGCTGAGATTTGGCATTTATGCAAACACACGTTTTTGATATGAGAGATAAACCGAAAATGTCCCAACATTATAGTTTTATGATTCTTTTAACCAGTTATTCACTTTCCTCAGATAATAATACCGATACTATTGATGGAAAGAAATGCTCTTCAGCATGTGTAAGCCATGGTATTTCCACTTAATATGCGCATGTAAGGCAAAGGAATTGACTTTAGTTGGACCTACAATACTCCTTTCAATCAAATTGTGAATGATAGAACCTGCTGAGCTTCGTTCAGGATATTTAAAGTTGACATTGTTTACACGCTGGGGAGTGTTTTAATAGCAACACACAATGTTGATAGCTAGGTATAAATAAAGGCAATGGTGCATGGTATATAACCCACCTGTGTACACGTGTGTGTGTGTGTGTGTGTGGGCGGTGGCAATGTGTCTCACTGAGTTTCACTTGCCGAACACAATGTACGGTTTGACTCTCACCACAATAATCTGAATGATTTATGTCTCTCAAGCCGTTAGCCACTCTAGTGCTTCATGTAGACACATGGTTGGAACGGCACTATCCTAGTGTGGCCTTCAGGGAAGGAAGAGCTGTCATAAAGAAATCAGTTTTCTGCTGGTTGCCATTAAATGTCTGTCAGCATTTTTATTTTTTATTGTGTGCCATTCCAGTTACAGTCAATCGAAAGGGTGTTTTTTAACGCCCCTAACAGTATATTTTCTTGTGTCCAATAGGGGGAGGCTGTGGCTCTGAGGAAGGAGGGGAGTGGAGTGGTCCTGGACTGCCAGTTACCTCATCTAATAGGCATTGATAAAGATCTTCTCAGAACTGGCATCATCCTTTATTATTTGAAAGTAAATACAGCATTTTCTCTAAATATACTTAATGCATTTCTTTTTTTCTTAGAAATTCTTAACAGCCAAAGTTTTCAATTGCTTTTGTTTATTACTCTGAATGTAAAAAAGTAACTACTTGTGTAATGCATAATGACCTTTGAATCTTCTCTGTAGGAAGGGAGAACCCTGGTCGGGAGTGACAAAGCATCACACAGTCAGGATATTGGTGAGCCAAGGCTACTATGGCATATTCCCAACCGCTGTGTTATCCACTGGACTGAGAGAAAACAGCATTTCTTTGTATGCTTTCATATTTAATTGCATTGTAGTGCTACATGGGCCTGGGCTCCTCGGTGAACATTGTGTGCTTGAGAACCGTGGTGGGGCCGTGACTCTGATCCCTCAGGATGGTGCACTGTGTTCAGTCAATGGCTCTGTGGTCAACAGTCCCTACCAGCTGACTCAGGGTAAGCATCTGCACAGATAATATGCTCCTGATATTCTTTAATGAACACGAGGGGTGGGGGGGTGGTCATATCTGTAATAATGAAGATTTCTCTCTCTTTCTCATTGGCAATTATTTTTCGGCAGTGGGAGGCAATAACAGTTCCATCCATTTTGAATGCTGTTAAATGAGATCACTGCATCACATCTGCAAATGGAATCCACTTTATGTCCCTGGCTTCCCCACAGCAGTGCACTCAGGACATGAGTGGATTGTGAACACAGCTCTCCACAGGGCAGATGCCATTTCTCTTACTAAACATTTTGAAGGGCGAGAGGCCCCAGACAAAGCTCCAGACAAAAGCCCCAGGCCCTCCATTTAATTGGCAGATGGAGTTGATAGGGCCGACAGGTTTGAAGTGGGCCAGATCATTAACCTTTCAAAGGACAGAGCCAAGCGGAGCTGAAACTCCTGCCCCCCTGAGCCGACCCTGCTTGCTTGGGCTGGGAGCTTTCGCTCCTTGCTGCCTCCTTATCCACGCCGCTTTGCTTTCCCAAGATAAAAACTGCACACAGAGCCCGGCAGTGCAGGGCCTGACTATGCCAGTCTCTTTATAACCATTTCAATTTATCCAATATCCCCTTCTGAAATGGCTGCATCTGAAGCTATTTTCTTGAACAAATGATAGTAATTTTCAGTCCAAAAGCAGCTGGAATCGGTCACTTGCTGCCCTCTCAGGTGCTTTGTCACTCGTCAGAAGTCATTAGTAGTAGCAAGATTAGTATTTTCTGTGCTCAGAGAGGAGGTGGAGAATGGAGACGGGACCTCGAGAAAATCTGTGGATATGGCAATATGAGCATGAGTCTGATATATCAACCCTAATATCTTTTCAGTTCTATAGCTTTAAAAGACTTCTAAAGTTTCCTTGGACCATTTTCTCTGGTAAATCATCCCTGTGGTCCAGGTCAACGCCAATCACACTGGAGATTGTGTTCCGCATGGAAATTTATTCACTTTACCTCAACATTGGAGAATATTATAGAACTTTAGCACTACTTGTCAAGTTTCCACAAGTTCAGTTCAGAGACAGTTCACTGCAATCCCACAATGACAGGATGATTCCCATGACCCAACCTTTCACCTTCTGATGCCTTATAGACACTGTGCCACACCTGCAAAGGTTTCCTTTCAGTAGCTTTACTATGACTTGCATCTGTCTTGAAACATATCACAGTTTACGGTAAAAAACAGCCACCCATTCTAAAACAGATAAGGTAAATTCAGGGTGCTATTAATACCATGAATGCATCATAATGACTCTTCCATATTTGAAATTATATTTATGAAAACCTTATGTAGCTGGTTGCAGGCTACTGGGTCAACAAGATATAACAAGGACAACCATTACATGGAATAGCCTTACGACACTACACAATATAAATTTGATAGTTATACAGGATATGAATAATGATAAGTTCAAAAGCAAATAATTTTAACCTACATTATCACAAATCAAAAGGTGACATTCAAGATTTAGACGGGCCATTTTAGTTTTCAGGCCATTTCCAGCCCTCAGAGTATATTTATGCCTCTCATTTACCCTGTTTGAGAAAATGAGAGCATAATCATGATAATGAAAGCACAGCACAGAGCGGAGAGCTCATTACACAGAGCGATGCATCCTGGAATTTAAAAAAAAATTATAACAAGTCTGACTAGAACTGAAAATAAAACAAAGTAGACATTAAAAGGGATAGCAAAGACACAGCTTTGCTTCCCCTAATTGAATAATGGGGATGCAGATGCTCCACTTGCTCCATTGCTCAGGCGCCTATGCTCAGTGTGATGCATAATTCAGTGGTTGCTGCAGCAGTTTTAGTAAATTTTGCAATGTTGGAGGTGATTTTTCTACTTTTTTTTTCATGCTTTCTCTCTTTTGTTTGTTCCAGGTAGCATCATACAGCTCGGAATAGGAACCATACTAAGGTTTAACCACCCAACTGAAGCTGCCCAACTCAGAGAGAAACGCCAGGTAGAGACAGGACCCAAAACCACCAAAGATGAGCCCTATTGTGTTCTTATACTGTGCTGTGTAAAACTGGGGGAGTATCTTTCAGCCACAACCCTGCATTATCGCTGGTAATTTTGTAAAAGCAAGTCAGCATCATGGAATTTGTTTCCGTAACTACCAACAGAACAGTAATACCTGCTTACTTCAGCAAACAGTGTTAATGTTGAGCTCCTGTTCACACTTCACATCAGAAACTGCACAAAACACAACCAGTGCAGATTTATCATTTTTAAAATGAGAACTACAGCCCGCTTCTTAGCTGCTCCTTTTGTTTTTGCCTGTTGAGCATGAAACTCTGATTAACTGGTTCACAAAAAAGCATGAACAGTCTCTCCACATTGTTCTGCTGTTTTCCACCTTAAAGAGAAGGCCAGGTGCAGCGGCTTTCAAAACTCGCTGCTTTTCATCCATCTTGCAGCAGCTCCCCCCTGGGTTTCATTCACCTTTCTGTGTTTTTAAAAAAAGCATTGTGTGAACACACACTTACTCCTGAAGTAACCGCAACCAGTGTTTCCTTCCAATAGTTCTTTAGTATTTTTGAAAATGTGGCTGCTAAGCCTGAGTGGGTGAACAGTGGCTATTTAAAGTATGGGACTTGTTTTACATCATCAAATCAAAGATGGAATTAGGAGATTTTGATAAATGTGAATGGTGTAAATCAGCACTTGTGCAGTTGTGTCCTCAGAAGTTGCAATGTAAGCTCAATGGAGCTATACGTACAGTTGAAGAGTGAAACATTATTAGTATCTGTAAGGTATAATTTACCCGGACTACAGTGTGTAACTGATGAGTAAAATGTGACCTTTAAAAGCCTATTTCAATATAGAATTGTATAGAATCAATATAGATTGTATGACATTCCTCTCTTATATTTTAAAGTAAAAATGTGGAAACACACTTTTATAAACTGTAAAAACTACCTGTAACCACAAGAATGGACCAGGCTGTGAATTACAGCTGCTGTCTTGCCGGCCAGCATATATGAACATTTCATTTTAGGATTGTCTCATATTTCCATGCTACTTATCCTCATTTTTGGAAAAGCTTTCATTATCCCAAAAATGAGATATTGGCAACCCTCCAAATTATTTCAAAGTCCTTCAGTCTCTTTTTTCCTGTGAAAGTGTCACAAATACTGATGCCATACAGTATTTACTATAATTAAGCCATTGTATAATTGCAAATCTGCCATAGGCAGCTGTCACCCATTGATATGCCATCAGATTTTCATTTCACAGTGATGTCTCATTCTGTTGTCTGCAGAGCGGACTGCTGTCTGCCTTCAACTTGTCCTTGACTGACATGTCCAAATCTACTGAGAATCTATCCAAGGTGATGCTACAAAATCCTGGGTGAGACTCCTGCAGACATGTGTGCACTCTGTGATCCAAGCACAAATGAACCCACTCCACCTGATTCTCGAAAATATCTCTGCTTATTGAGCAACATTAATCGGGTGAGTTGCCCAAATCAAAGCCATAATGGCAGAATTTCTTTGAGGAGAGGTACGAACATGAAAAAGCAATTCTGATGTGTTTCATGCTGAGACAGCAGGCATTTCTCCGTAGTGAACTGTCCCATTTCCAAAATCACTGCAGTGCACCTTAAGTTCAGACTTACAGAAAATGTCCCTTATGTTTTGTAAAAAAATAAGCACTGATTGGAGTGAGCTGTAAGTTGTTAAAACGTTTAATGGTTCATCATGAGGAACACAAGCGTGCCTGTTCACTGCCTCTCATAGTAAACATGGTTGAAACCTCTGCAAAAGCTTGTTACGAGAGTTGTGATTATTTTGTTGCACAACAAGACATGTTAAAAGGTCATGATAAAGTTCAAACTTCTATGACAACATGTAGACACCACATCCACTGATAGAATAAATAATGGTTAATTTTTATTTTGGTAAAGTGGATCAGGATTTAGGTCAGTTAAAGCCACTATGTAACTCTGACAATTAATTGACAGTTTTCATCTTGATGGTCTAATTCTCCTATAAAAATTTGCCATTGGGATAATTTAAGAGACACAATGCACTATAGCCTACCAAACTGTGAGAGACATTATGCTAATGTGACATCTTTATACCTTGCCACTGCCTTGGAACTGTGTGACAGCTCATTGATTTGTTAGTGTGCCAGTGTTCATTGAATTAGCGCCCAAAATCCAATTCACTCCCTAGTGATTCACCATCTACTCAAGAAGGAGTGAGCCACACCTTTCGTCTCGAATGGAAAACCCTGATGTTTTACATCATGTGGAGCTGTCTGACATGCAATTCCCCTCACAGTACTGTCTCCTCAAAGAGCAGTGCATTCAGTCAGGTGGTGCTTTCAGTCTGATACCTGCAACCCTCACATTTTTTTAATATAAAAGAATAAATCCAGGTGTTTATGAAGAGGATTACTACACGGCTACTATTCGTCTACTACGCAGCTAAAATCTGAGAGTGGTATCACCGACTGGGTGGAAGGTGGAGACTAAGGGAAGTTAATGTTGGACAGAGACTGAGCTTGACTTAAGTCTGTAGGCATTAATGGCACATCAGCAGCAGGACTGTCAGTATACAAAACATACAGTAGAATATATAGAGATGAATATTACAGCACATTGCAAAATATGCTTTGTTTAGATTTATACTGTACATGCACTATAAAACATTTAATTGTGCCAATCAATTGATATATTGATATTTTTGTTTTCATCTGTTCAATGAGTCACATTAGATGGTGTTGGAGGGGAGGGTTCATCATTGCTTAGACATGCAGTTCATTGCTGCTCAGCTTTTTATGCATAGCATCAAATCCCGTGCATCAAGGACAGAATTAATCTTAAAGTTTGCCCAATCATTTTGGAAATAACACTCGTTATTAAATAGAAGCAAATTATTTGAATTCATATGGTGGCTGTAGAAATCTGTTCATCTCTGGGAGTAATGCAAAATATCAATGACCTGACCTGCAGTTGCTTGAGGCGGCTCCATAACAACAAAAGGAACCTGTCCATTATCGGCTTATCAGTTGTACCACGAAATGTATTACTTGGGAAGTCTGACAGGGAGAGGCTAACTGCATTGACAAAAAGTCTGACCTTCTCTTTGGGCATGGCACCACTTCACATTTTATCCAGATCAAAGATTCACTTTGTATGTATGTGATATACAGATGCATTTATGTCAGCTGAATGTAGATTTTCTAACCTCTATACATAACATTGATGCAAAAGTCCACATAATTATGCAATAACATTTCAAATTCCAAAAAGTAAAGCATGTGCTCACATTTTAAAATTAAGTGGTTGTGTTCCTCATGATGTATTCCCTCAAGAAATACAAATTTTAATGGTGTAATAATGTAGTGATGTAGTTGGGGCACTGAGTGTGGCATGCGTTGCTTTCCATAAATGTGCTGATTTGCAGAGTAGGATGTCAGAGGTCAATCCTCCCATTAACTTATTGGTTTGGAAGACATTAAATAATCATCAAATCCCTTTGCTTTTAATTTGGCAACTTCCTAGATCCAGCAAATGCAAGAAAATTCTTTTTTTTATCTGTAATGGCAGGATCCAATGCTTTGTATTGTGTATAAATTCATGACTTTCCACAAGACTCACTGGACACAAGGCAAGTCTGAACTCCAAGACCTTCCGGTGGTGGAGTGTGCCAGCTGGTATTCTTTCCATGCTGCTTTTAATGGCCTCCTTAGCTCTGAAAGTCCCTAGTCTGACAACTTACACTATCTTCAATCTCTGGCCAGAAAGCCAAGTAGTTACCTTACCATTTGCATTCTCTGACCACCAACAGGCATTTACATCTATTGAAATAGCGTTTATAGGCTACTTAACATCCATCACTCTAAGTGAGAAAGATCTAACAAAGATATCTTGCTCCGAAGGATGTGATTTGTCATTCTAAGCCTTCTCTATTTCAGTCCGCAGTATTTGAAATATCTCGGATACAGTTTCATAAAACGGCCACAAAATACACTGGCGATGTATGAAAGTGTGATATTAGAAGTGTTTAAAAAGGTGCATTTTAAAGGCTGTAGGATGTCTTAAATTATCTGTACAGTATATCTCATAAAATCTGTTCCATGTGTGTGTGTGTGGGTGTGCATTTATGATGACTAGGACGAGGGTGGAAGTGAAGCTTGACCAACAGGAGGTGGCATGGCAGCAGGTCCAAGAAAGCCTGAACAGATGCAACCGGAACATCAAAAGACTTCCAGAGGACAACAGTGGGGCTCCCAGTCAGCACAGAGCAGATGAGAAGACAGGGGTGGCAGAGATGGAAGAGACTGGTAACGGGTAAGTTGGAGGGGGGACAAACTGTGCTCTCTGTGGTGATGTTAATGAACACTGCCTGTGTTCCCGTTTTGTTAATTGTCCTTCCACAGCAGGAACACCGTAAACCTCTGTGTGTGTATGATGTGTGCAACAGAAAACTGGTTTGAAGAAAATTTGCTCAGCTTCTTAGACTGTCAATCCCAGATCAGTGTTTCTCTATTCACTCATGCAAGTAGAAATACATCACTGAGTGCAGGACATCCTTTCTACTGTTCCTCAGGATCTGCAAAAGTCCTTCAAGTGTCACTGGGACCTGAATTGTGTCCCTCTTGTGATGTCAGTTTACTGTCAGAAATCATTTTGAGCTGTATATTTGTTTTTGTCTGCCCCTCCAGAGAGTATTATATGTAAATCCCCAAATCAACATGCACAGATTCTATTTAATTTCATAGCTAGTAGAGTGGCTCTGATCCCATGCAGCCGTTTGTGCCGTTTGCTTTTCCAATCTAATGGAAGGCTTTTGTGAAGGGGGTTGGGGGTTATTGCAGTCTTGTCTTTTTGCCTGCAAACTGTTTGAAGTCTCCAGTGTCACACCACAGTAAATAATTAAATTTGCTTCTGAAAACAGAGAGCCCGGCAGCATGTATGAGCATATAACCACAGCTGCGTGGTGCACAGAACTCATTGTATTAAGACGCATTTTTTATTTTCTTGTGGAATATCAAATTATTTTTCTCTCTTTTTATTTTTGTGTGATTCAGTCTGATGGATAAACTGGTTCCAGAGACAGCGGAGGCCAAAGTGCCAAGCAGTTGTTTTACCTCTGCCACAACAGAGAAGCTTGTAACTACAGTATGTATTCATACTTTATTCTATATTTAACATTAAAAACACTCCCTTGATTTAAATAAAGTAGAAAGGGGGATTTAATCATCAATAACAATTGCTAGAATTAAATATGATTTTTTAAATAGTTTAACAAATTAAATAAAGGTAAAACTGTATGCATATAGTGAGACTAACACACTATATTACATGTAGTATCAGTTGCTTTTGTCTTTGAAAAACAGAGCAAATGTCAATACCTACCCTTGCCCCTCCAACCAGGCCCAATACAGATTTTTACGAGGCATGAAATACCCTTTTCCCTTTGCTTGTTGAGTTTATTTATTATGCACATATTTAAACCTATTACACCTTCCTGTAGGGGTTTCAGAGAAATGACACTTGAAAGCATACTGCAATGAGAGCACTTTTGAAATGCTTCCGTTTATACAAGCACGGTGTTGTTCTTCACACATTTTCATGTGCAATTATGTATGAATTCAAACATAATTGAATACATGAATAAACTCGTCTTTAAAGGGACCTGGATGGAAAAGAGGTTTTAGTTCCTTCTCAGCAGTAAACTTAATTATTTTGTAAAACATTTCATAAAACCAAAAAGATTAAATTATTCTAAATCATCTAAATCATTATTCTAAAAAAATCTAAATTTTTTCCTCATTGTTTTTTCTTTTCTCATCCACCTACACAATGTAAACTAGGCCATACCTGGAATAAATCCTGTCCCTCATACTAATTTTGAGTCCGATGGAGACACACTACAGGTTGGAGTAAGCACCAGGGATCGCCAAGATCAGGAGCGGGAGTTGTGTCATAAATCAAGGCCAGGGCTGATGTCTGAGAGGCCGTGGAGAAAAGCTCAGAGTGGGGCTGGAGTTTCAAGTTATAAGGGAGAGGAGGTTTGGTCAGGGGATGCCAGCCTCCAGCAAACAAGTGTCCTGGGCCCAGGTGATGGATGTGGCATGAAGCCAGAGGGGAATGCTAATGAGATCCAAGGTGTTGTGGCCAACTGCTACAAGGGGAGACCCGGCTCTGGTGGGAGCTCATTAGGCAGCATGTCCCACCTGCTGAGCTGCACAGAAACCAGCGCCATGTCTGTCCTGCCACAGACCAGCACTCATTCTCAGATTGGCAAAAAGCCTCTTAGCAGTCAGGCGCCCTGCCGTCCATCTGGGCAAACAATCTTCAAGGGCCAGTTCCACTGTGGAGAGATGGATGAATCTGGACATTGGGAGGAGATCCTGGGAGTGTGTGCAACTCAAAACTCGAGGCTGGGCTCTTTAGTCAGCAGAGTTTCATGGATGGTCCAGGATGCAGGGCGTCTTCTTTGGAGCTCTTGCACAGTTTTGCAGCAGGTCAGGGAAGAGGGACTTCAGCATTTTTGGGCCTGCCGTGTTGCCTCTCTGGTCAGGGAGAGTAATGTTGTGTCTGTGGTCAAGGACAGCCAGGTGTTCTCCATGGTGGAAGGGAGCTTTGTCTTCTCTTTGATCAAGGATAGTCATATATTTTCAACAGTGAAAGAACTATCTCTCATACAGCACATTCAGATGGTGATAACTCAACAACTTCAGCCTGAGGAAGGAGCTGATGTTATTAATCCTGACACCACACGACTCCCAGTCCTGACACCAGCACAAACCTTTAGCAAAGTAAAAGAATTTCCAGATGATGGGCCACTTATCCCAGAAGATCCCTGGTCAAAGAATAAGAGTTTTGGGGATCAGTCACAAGAGCAACACATGGCTGATATTCATGTAAAACAAGGAGCCAAACTGACCACAGAGCTGCTGCCAGTGAAACACATCAGTGAGCTGGGTGCTACCTATGTGTCTGATGACAAAGATCGGGCAATGGAGAACTCTGTTGAGACTGTGTCGAACCAGAACGATGTCCAAATCTTCAGACAAATGCTGATACAATTTCCGGATTCCCTTTCAAATCTGCAAACTCTTCCATTGCTAGACATGATGAATGTTTTGGATTCTATCATCCCCACCCTAGTGATCACCACCCAGAAGATTGTAGCACTCTTTTGGCTCAACGTGGCTAAATGCAGCCAACCTGAGCCCTGTCCTGCCCTCCTGATCCTGGCCGAAACTGGTCTCTATACCCTGACCTCTGACTTGGGGCCCCTGATTTTGTTCCATCACCTTCCCCTGTTGCAGCTGAAGGAGGTGCAGATAGGCTTAGCAGGCGGGAGTCTGCGTTTGATGGGCACCACAGAAGAGAGTATCCTGGGGGTCTATACTCACAGTCAGAGGCTCACCAGAGAGCTGTGCTGGGCCATACTCGATGCCATCTGCCCTGGGGACAGCAGGGTCTCTCAGCACCCATTGCTCCAAGGAGACTTGATGAAGATGTCCCTAGACTGGCAGGCGTGTGTACCTGACCTGTTGATGGATGCTGGATTTAAGGTTTGCTGCCAGTTTCAAAAGAGTCTTGCTGATCTGGTTTACCTTCTTCATTGTAACATGGATAAAAAGATAGTCCCTATAGGAGAGGTACAGCTACTTCAGTACACAAGTGTAAGGGTGTGCATCTGCCCCAGTACCTGTGCTGAGCCTCTTGCCCAGCTTTTTCTTACTGATACCCACCTTGGTCTGGTACAGGAGGATGCTGTCTTTCACCCAACTCCAAGCTGTGTCACCATGCAGCCCTCTCGTCCCCTATTCCACGACTTAACTCTTCGTCAGCGTTCAGATGTGCGCTGTGTGCTGGTGCATGATGAAGACAAGTGTGGAGCTGTCAGGCTGGATGTAATCCTAGCAAATGTAAGGAGCAGGGGTCACCCTGAAAGCGTGACTGAAGAAGCTTCCCCGCCTGTAAAAGCTTCAAATTCCTCTCCGCATGCAGAAGTGTGGAAATTAACTTTCAGTTGCTCCACTGAGGCTGCCTGCCTGATTAATCACTTGTCAAATGTCTGATCAAGGACTGAACAACCAGTAATGAACAGCCCAGCAAGAAAACTCATTCAGAGGGAGCAATGGCAAAAGTACATCCCTACAGACAGTTCAAAGGACAGATCCACTGTTAAAAAAGTGAAAACTATGATCTGCTTTGAAGTTTCTGCATTGATTTGTTTCTCTACAAGTTTCGGTCATTTACCCTTCATGGCGTTAGTACTTGAATATTTTATCTTAAAACACTTTTCAACAGAACAATTTCTTTGTTCTTATGTTTTTTTTGTTCTTTACTCACCACCTCCCCATTATTTTGTCAAAGAAGTGTGTTAAATGTTTTAAATAATCAGGGGCCGAAGGTTCAACACAGGATTAATTCCTATTTGTAATACTTTTGAAGGATTTTAGATGCCTAATCTGACAAAATTATCCCACTGTCATGGTTACTTAAATTGTATATCATTGTATGACATATGTATGTGAAGTTGTTGCAAGTTTTAAATATTTTATACAAAATAGATCTTTTGAAATGGTGAATGTGTTTGTAGAAATAAAATAAATAAATTCACTGTTGCTCTGGAGTTTTGTTTACCTCTTACAATGCAGATAAGCTCTGATAGATGAGCTTTTTACTTGGGAAAACAAAGAATTCAGAGTCTGATACATTCCAGTGCTTTCTCTGTTTAATATTTAGTTTTCCTATCATCCGTTGGGGTTGCTTTCTCCTTCTTCCCTCCTCTCTGATGTTGGCTTGTGCATGGGATCCTTTTTTTTACTTTCAGCTTCTTCCTCACTGTCTAGGACGCTGCATGAAATATATATATATATATATCTCTCTCCACGCTTTATTACTGAACTCTCCACTAGAAAGATGTATTAGTGTCTGTGTCTAGTTACTGCAGTCTGCGTAAAGGCTATACCGGATTTGCCCCTGCCAGTCAGCATTGTCCTCTTAGGAGGAGCTGCTTTACATTTTAGATAGGTTCATCCTGCTGCAACTGAGAAATAACTTGAGCTTGATTCACATCTCGAGAGTTGGAGCTAAAGACCGTCTGCTCCATTTCTTGACTGAGTGACCCCATCCAGCATTGAAAATTACAGGGGCAACATAATGCAATCAGACCTCTTGTCTGCTCTAGCATGAAGGATGGAGATTTGGCCTTGAATGAAAAACACATCACACTTTGTAGCTGTGAGGTTTGAACCAGGATGAAAGCTCAGGCATGTGAAAGTGTTGTTTTTCTCCCTTTTCCTTTAGACTGTTAATTACCCTTCAAGCCGTCAACTGTGTATGATGCCTTATTGTGAATAAAACACAAATGGCAGACAAATCCTAACCCAATGCTGTAGATCAAAATGAAGATGGTAGTCTGATGTGCAGGGAAAAGATTAAAGTATGGATTTAATTTTCCATGGGCTGATTAAACAGTTTCCAGATTACATCAATGCCAATGTATTGCAAATATTTTTGGGGTTTAATATCAATGGCAAGTGAGAGATTACAAGTATCCTGCAGATAAGACAATGAATTGTGGCAGTATCTGGAAACAGACAATTAATTTGGTTTCTGTTTTGGTTTATTATTCTTTCAGTAATTCTGTCCGAGGCAGCTGTCGGACAAATAACCCCAGAAAATACTTTGGGGGACTAACAGCTCAATAACCTTTTTGTTTCTGAACCGACGCCATCATTTTGTTATTGAATTAATTCATCTTTTGGGAATGCAAATTATGCGGTATAGTGAGGAATCTTTGACACCATAGTGTTAAATTATGTCGCAACAATGAAAACAAAATGTATTGATGGAAGTCAATCTCAGTTTTTGGAACTCGGAACTGCTGATTCTCATGTTAGTGCACTGACTGGTTTGTGTCTGAAATAGACCCAAGTTCTTGTTGGACACACCTTGGTTAAGGGGAAGTGCTTACTCTCAGAGCGCATTTATAAATGCCCACTAGCTGGCTGTGAATCCATAATCATTATTCTGTGTGATTTCCCACTGGGTTCTCCAGCCCTTATGCGCTCACACAGTCATTGACAGGATATAACGGGATAATTTGTTTACCATCTCCTTTGGAAGCATGTGAACGTGGCCTAGCCATGTGTTTCATTGCTTAGCTGTTGATGTGCTAAATCTATTATTTTTTTTTCAATGTCAATCTTGATCATTCTGGCAACTTGTAGTGTCACAAAAATACTGTTCATCTATGTTTTAAAGGCTAATCCACAACCTACTACATAGGTCTGAATAAGACCACATGATGTTTCATAATTCATAATTCCACACCTGGTTCAAAGTCTTTGGAGAAGAGGCCAGCAAATCAGCACACAGAACTTTTATTTCTGCACACTTTGTGTTACAGATTGAAATTCCAATTGATAAAATTGCAATTCTGTACACTTTTTAAACATTCTGAAGCCACTATTTTAATTCATTTCCAACTGAGACATTTTCTGGAGTTGATGCTTTACTGAATATCTTTGGTTTTGAGCTGTTGGTCGGACAAAATGAGATATTGTTAATTTTTTATATTTTATAGATTAAAAGACAATCATCATAAAAATATTTAGCAGATTTATCAATTTTGATGACTATCCTTTGTTACGTTCCTATAGTGCTCTCTCTGAAGGTTGTTGCTGATTTGGAGGTTTTGGAAGCATTGTTGTCTTGCTGACACGCCATCGACAATTATTTTCCTGTACTTGTAGGATGAAGGCATTAAGTCATCATGGCTTTAGTCACACACCATTATATTCAAATTTCCTCCACATACCCCTGTTACATCTAAACTGCTGCCCTCCTGTTCTATGATCCATGCTGCTGCTACACTCAGCTGCACCAATTAGCAATTTAAGCTCATATACCCATGTCCTGACAGTTATCTGTTTATCACGCAACATGAGGTGTCATAAGAAGAGATTATTTGTTCTAGCCCATTAATTAGTGATTTTTGATAAGTGTAGGTAAATACTGTACTTTCCATATCAGGTGGATTGTTTAGGATGTTTAAATTTATTCATCTCAGTTCACTAGTTGCCATATTCCCTGACAGGTTGGAGGTGTCTAGGAAAGGAATTTGCATAATATGTTCACTGGGTTATTGAAATTCATCACATATACAGTGCACACACTTCAGTTTTGGTGAACTTTATATTACAGGACTTGATCAACTATTCTGCATTAATCTGAAACTTTGAACCATTGACAAACACCGGTGATAATTATTACAGTTCAATGTGTGTGTGTGTGTGAGATGTGAAACAGTAGGACTTCTGGATTTGTTCATTAGCAGATACAAACCAGGGTCTCATCAGCCCTCTCTTTTTGAAGGCTTTATGTCAAGGGAACTTTTTCAAGTTCAGTTCTAGCTAAGTGGAAGTCTTTTAAATGTCCAATATGTGCACCCCAACTGTTTTAAATTCATGTCATTCAAAAGCAGCACCTCGTAATTAACTTTGTTACTATAGCCCATCTAAAGGAAGCCCGTTTGCCAGAAACGGCAGGTTTTATCCATGCCTCTGATGGAACGTGCTGGATCTTAAAGGAGACGGACACAATGGCGACCTTAATGTCACTGGCATCTTTGTGCCGCACTCAATTGTGAGCGTCTGTCCGCGGGCCAGAGAAAACTCTCTGCCCTCTGAATGGATGAGTTTGTCACACAGTGTCATTTTTAAATTGGACTCCATCTCTCCCTATTCACCCCTGCTCAGTTTTGGACCTCACAAGAGCTTCATTAGCATTTGCAGGAGCTGCGAGACATTTACCACCATGGATTGTGACAGATTTCACAAGCTCAATTTTACTGTTGCCCTGGGCTGAGGGGGAAAGGCAGTGCTCACCATCTGCTGATTGTGACTGTACCCGACACTTGCAAAGGAGGCTTCCTTCCTGCCACTGTTAACAGTCCTATGCCAATTCTGGTATATACAAGAGATGCATATGTTATGAGATTGGATTGTCTTAGAATTTTAATGTAAAAAGTTGACAGTATTTTTGTTTTAATCCAAGTATTTATCGGGCATATATGAACAACAATACAAAGCTAATAATGTCAAACGTCTTTATTTTTTGTCAGTATCAACCTTTAATATTCAGATTAGCTCCAGTCCTCAATGAATTGTTTTACGTTGTTGTTAAAGCCTCTATTTTAAGTTGCACTCCAGAACTTTCAAATGAATGTTTTAGGTCTGGAAAATTGGGAGCTGGGTGAAGACATTTCATTTCGACCTGATTTCAGTGAAGTGGCTGTTGAAGTTGTTGAGCAGTGTGTATGGGGGCAATATTGCAACTGATTACTGGGTAAAACGCCTTTAATATGTTCGCCACATGAATACAAAAGCTTGGCCGTTACTGCACTGATTGCCATGTTGTTGGCGGTGAGTGTGTGTAGAGTGTTGGGTATAAGAGATGTTACATGAGAGCTGCTGATTGGTTTGATAAAAAGCTGATAAATGATTGGCTCCTGAGGGTAATAGGAGTAAGAATTTCAAGCCTATTTGACTTGATGATATTTAGACGTTGTTTCTTGAATTCCGACGGAGAGATGAACATTTTTTATAAGTTAAGAATGAGTAAGACTTTAACTTTAAGATATTCAACCATCTCAATTTATTTTTTGCTCAGGGATCTGGGTCTGTTTTGTACCTTTGTTTGTTTGTTTCAGAGACACCCTGCCAATTAGTTTTCAACTTAATGACTAACCCACAGTATGCAGCTGCTTTTGTGTCATTCTTTTATTCATAAATTGAATGTGCAGTCTACATGCTAACACCTTCAAAAAGCAGCCCAGTTCATGTTTGTGCTGCTGGCAGGACACGGCAGTCCTTTGATACCTAAAGTATTTCTGATTACATTGAAATAGAAGGTGATAGAGTTGCTGTGCAGCAGGTCGCACACGCGAGGAGATGCTCTGAGTGGATGTGCTTTTACATGATTTTCTTAAGACTCCCATTAAAGTTGGAGAAACGGATGCAACTTCAAATATTCATGAGTTGTGCTTTAGGGAAGACCTTTCCACATATTCCACAAAATAAATTCCACTTGTAAAGGAAATAAAAGCTGCATATAAGGGCCATACAGTGTTTTGTTGAATTACATTAGTTTACAACAATCATGAAATGCTTTTGAAGTGTTAATGTGTTTGACTGCTTTTTGCGAAATAGCCTTTTTGTGTTTGGTACCAGCTGAAATACTGTATAATGTTAGCATTTAGTATTTGTGTGCTGCCTCCGGTAAACCGTCAAAAAGTTGGCTCATTTTAAAAGTGAATGATAGTTAGTTATGGTTGTTAGTCAAACGGTGGTGCTAGTTGTATATGTACCTCGTGGCACACGTATACTTTAGGAGCTGCTGGGTTTAAACTTCTGCGATGATTAATGCTCATTCAATCTGGCCCCAGTCCGTGGACCGCCGATAAATCAGATAAGTGTAGTCTGAGTTGTCTCCCTTTCACCCTAGTAAGAGCCCTCCTCACTTCTTGTTACATTACATCTGAGGGTGGAAGCATGACGTATTTTGTATCACCTGATAAACATTAGGTGTGATCACAATACAGCACTTTTATCATTTCTGGAAAAAACATTAAGTATAAATAAGTTATGGGGACAAATTGCAATTGTGACTTAGAGAAAAAACAATAAAGCCAGATATTCACAATAGAGATGAGTAAGGTGAGAAATAGAGGTAATGTATCACAAATGCAATATACTTTAATACTAGCAGTAGTAGCTTGAGTCAATGCACTATGATGCTGATATTTGATTGTTGCGGACTGTAGTGCTCCATCACTGAGCAGAATTTCCATAAACTAAACAGAATTGCGGACTGTGACTTATCAGAGCCTGAAATCCCAGAGCCTAATCATCATCATCAATCATAATTGCTATTGATCAACAAACCTATCAGAGCCCTTTTGATGCAGCATGGACATTTGTACTGGAACAAAAAACAACTTAGTTGTTAAAGCTGTAAGTAAATATTATCCCCTTGCGGCACGACAAATTAGCGCTCTCTGAAACAATCCTTTGCACTAAGGGTGACTGGCGCCAGCAGATGAAGTGCTGTGGCGGTGATGAGTGCTATCACCGAAGCGCTCTCCTCTGGGGCTTGAGAAACACGATATTTACGACAAGCCCCCTGACAAACAGGACAAGGCTGTTTTCCAAACCTGCTGCATTTTACTTTTATGGGAAGCAGGTGAGAGTGGTGACAGGCGGAGCAGGTCCAGACTGCTGATGCTGCCGATGTGAGCTCCTTCTCCACACCTCCTATTTCTAGGCTTCCAGCTTCCAGCATGGTGTCATTAATCAAGCTCCAGAAGTTAAGTGTTACTGGAGGCATTGCTGTGTTATAAATTGCATGGGAAATGCATAATTAGTTAGCAACAAATCTGTTTTACAGTCATACTGTATTCAGTTGGGGATGCATTTTGTTCCAATTGCTTTTCTGCAGGGATAATAATCACTGCTTTGGACCAGAAGTGATACTGGCTCACCTGATGCAAGCAACACTAGAAAATGCTTTTGAAGCCTTATGGGAGTCATTGAAAAGCACAGAAATAGAGTTACCCACTGTCCAGCATCTCTTTGCCCTCTCATCCATCCTCCCTGTGTATATGACTGCATCATGTAAAACACAAAGGATGTTTACACATGATGAATCCCACTCGGCAGGATTGTGTCGGGACGTCTGCCCCTGTTCTCTTCCTCAGTGTCACGAGGACACACTCAACTGACTCAGAGCAAACAAAAGCTATTTTCTTCAGGTCTCTTTTTTTTTTTTTTTAAACTCGCATGCTTAATAACTTCTTCGGACTCCCTTCATAACTTTACAAGCTATGTCCACCTTTGCAAAGTTTTAGTTTTTCCGGTTCACAGAGTTCTGTGCTCCATAATTCATCCCAGTGCTTTGAAATGCCTCAACTGCTTAAATCAAATGGAGGGGAATGAAAAATGTTCGCACATTATTCCCCACATCTTTAGACCATCCTTGGGAACTTAACCCAGATGGGGACTATTTCCATGTAATTGGTGCTCATGCTGCTCCTGTTTCCATTTAGTATTTTTGATATGGCCATGCTTTCTGAATGGAGGGAACAGGGTGCAAAGTGTCCCACACTACAGGCGGCAAATTACTCCTCAGAACTCCTAACATCCCGGTGCAGCACAGAGCTGCCGTAAAGGCAAAACAATTTGTCCAACATGAATAGACTCCCTGGAGACTGTCTTAAGTGTTAAATGACCTGGGTGAACCCAATACTAATCCGCGGCTGGAGTTATTCAGGCTTGGATTGCTAACACTTCTACCCTCTACACAGCCATTTGAAGACTGTTTATGCAAATTCAAGGTGATCTGATTTTCTCATGGCTTAGTTTACTGTCTCTCTCGGCCCCCTGGAGACTCCTGCACTCACTCCAATCTTTCTTGCAACACAGGCGTGTCACTGTGTCGCTGTGAATAGTATGCAGGTGTTTTACATACAATTAAGAGTAATAGTGTGACAAAAATTCAGGGATTTATTGACATTTAAAAACGCTCAACGAAAATGTCAAACTGGATGCTGCAGGATGTAGAAAGAACAGACGCTAAACACGCAAATCCAAGGACTTGCTGTAAATGTGCATGTTCTCTAGATGAGTGATTTGTGCGCGCACACACACACACACACACACACACAAAAATATTACAACCTTTTTTGTCCCTCTGACAGCATTAAAGCTTCTTTGAGGGTAAACCTGTGTGGTGCGTTCTGTGGAGAGTACTCCTATTGAAACAACAGGGGGCAGCAGTGAGCCATGGGTCGAACATCAGGTTCGACTTGCTACCTTTCTCTTCTGCGCCTCTCTTCTCTCATAAACAGGATTGTGGCGTGCCCTCCAGACATCTGCTCGCTTGTAAATGGAATGAATAAATAAAAACAAAGGCCTATGAATGACACTCCAAGAATTTATGTTCCATGCAAACATATATTCAGTTTCAATATTATAATCCTTATTGGTACATTTATTGTTTGTGTCAGCGTTTATGTTTAAGTGCATCAGTGCTGTGTTATGTATAAAATGAAACAAGGACGTACGAGGAGAGGACTCAGGAGAGTGAGGCAAGTAAGGATGAAGTCGAGTTAGGAGAGAAAGTTCAGCGTGACAGCAAGTCACTGTACAATAGAGAGAACAGATAATTAATTAATGCTGCTGTGAGTGTGAAGTGAATCGATTTGCCCCCTGAGCACGACACGCACTAACACCCCCATCTAACTGGCACGGTGGGGGTTGGTGGCTGAATCCTCACTCCCCTTGTCAGTTCACCTCCGTTTTAATCACCTCTAATTGTTTCCAATGGCACGCAGTAAATATCCAATGGGAATATCCAGTGATTGCAGTACACTCACACCCACTGGTTCATCTCATCAGGTCCCTTTCTGTTTTTCATGCCCTTTGTTTCTCGGTCCATTCATTCGCTCCCTCGGTGAGTGCCGGATGCCTTGATTAAAGTAGTTGTTTCGTAAGTGTCTTTTTCTTGTTTTGTTATGCTTCTTTTTACTGAGCCTGTGCTCAGCACACACAGATGAGTGTGTGCTCCTGTCAGGGGGTGACAGCTGGCTCTCTCTGCCCCCTGTCACAATGAGGCTGTGACTGCTGGAGTGTGACCAGCATCTCGCCCGCATGCCCGCCTCCCACCCCACTCCTCCACCCCTGCAGCCTGGCCTGCCCTGCTACTTTGCTTGTGGCCCTCTCTCTTTTTCGATCCTCACTGCATATGGGTCTGGTCAGCCATGGAAACCTGCTCAGCCCAATTAGAAGCAGCCGCCAGCTGGGCTTCCCTTCCATTCTTCCATCCCTCCTCTCTGGCCTGCCACGTCCCTCTCTGTTCCTCTCCGCTGGCTTCACGCTCCAGCATCTCACAATCAGAGCCTCTCACACGCCCATAATCATGCCAAGCTGATGGGCACACGGTCCCTGGCGCGTGGGATGGAAGCAGCGATTTGTGACACATCTCCTCTCTGCGGACACTACACGTGCACATCCATGCTATTGCATCTACACATGACTACAAGTCAGACAAACGCGCGCTATGCTGAGGGGTCCACATTCTCCCCTGCCAGATGCTGTGTTTTGTCTCTGGCCTCTCCAGCTGGTTTGGACCAAATGGCTGAGAAAAATAAAGCGGTCTGTTATTGAATTAATATTCAGTGGCTTGACAATGGTGTGGATGGCTCTGCTTATGTTTCACCCCTCAAAGAATATTTGGGCTCTAGAGACAAGGTATCATTCAGAATTTCTGGAGCAATCAGAGCTCACTGCAAACAGTGGTATTAACTTTTTCAATATGAATTTCTTGTATGATTCTGCTCTGCATTATGGATTCATATTCACCCACTCCACATTTATTATCACTCATTGTCACTCATTCAATTTGATCCTGAAAAGTCTTTCAGTGAAGAGTGACAGCCGAAAGTCACTTCAGTCTGAGAGATTGTTTTCAGTACAAAAGTTCAGTGATTTGAAGTTCTTTTCTCTCTCTCTGATGGCTTCAGCAGCATCACCTGCAGTTCGGGGACTTGCAGACATGAGTTTTTATGTAAATACAAAACTCACAAGAAAGAGAGTTTGCATGTCGTATGGAAAAGCACTTTATTGCCGACAAATAAAATGTCGTACTTTGCTCCACAAGTTTGACTATATGTCATTATCTCAGAAATGAAAGAGTTATTGGCTTTCAGAAAGAGAAATGGGCTTCAGTACTGACAGGTAATCATTCTCCGGGGAAATGCATCGCAGCTTAAATTATTGAACATGCGATTAGTCACATCAGAAAGACAGGTCGTACGCACGCGACCATATTGATTCCTCTCTTTCTAGCATATGCAATAATTCTGGCTTATACCTCTCTGGTAGTAGTTTATTATCCAAGTCACTTGTTTCAATCACAGAAAGTTTCGATCGGCCATTGCACTATAATGGATCCTAAGGTGTGTGGGCCTTGTAAAGGTTACTACTCAAAATGGCTTCACTTTTCTGCAATAGCCACTTCTCTGCTGTCTTCCCTCATATTCTACTTTGTGGTCATCAATCACTGATGTAGGCCTGATTGCACATGAAGTTGCTGGATCCCAGTTTGAGGTGTGACAGGGGTCTATTTTGTGCTGGTGGCAGTGATGGCCGTGTGTCAGGGCTCGTGACAGGATGCTCTCCGCCCCGTCTCCAGAGGTTTGGGAGTTTTGAGGGGCCACCGGCCCCTTTTGTCATCCTTTTTCAGACGGTCTTCGACACGGGTTGTTTTAGGCAGAGGCAAAGGCAGTAATTGATTTCACTCTCCCTCTCCCCCTGATCCTGCCTGTGGCTCTAAGACACTGGATGCAGCTCTCCTGCCAAACTAAACCCACCAGATGAATAAAAGGACAGAATGAAGTTTATAGCCAACAGTCACAGCGCTGACAGATGGTCAAACTTCACAGTATCAGGGCCTGATAGAAGTCCAGAATGTGGTGGTTAGCCTCTGAATTGGCTTCTGAAAGGATTGGTCATATATATTAGAGCAGAGAGTATTGAGCCGTGAAGAGCTGGAGAGAAGGGAGATATGGAGGCGCTGGGGCGCTGAAGGTGAGAAGGACCTAAGCTTAGATCTGACAGGCTACATTAATAGATCGCTGAACTGATAGATGCACAATGTAGTGGTGTGATGAATAAAGCGACTCAGCCCCAGGAATTGAATTTTCATTCCTTTTGCAACAGCCAGTGGGAAAAGTTGCTTCAATGTTCAGTGACGTTACGTTTACTCTGAGCCATCTGTATTATGCCGTGTTGACTGACCGAGCTAATTATTACAAGCTCAACAAAAGTGAAGCGTTCATCATAATTGTGACCTTGTGTCTTCCTGTCAGCAAGACTGACTTAATCAATTGCAGGAGTTGACAACTGTGGCAAGAGGTGTTTAGCCCGGAGACCAGAGAGACGTGTGGCACGGACTGTCTGCAGACGCTCTAGCCTCTCTCCATTAACGTCAGTGACTGTTCCAATCCACAAAACTTCGAAAACTTTGGTCAAGTTTAAGCTCAACAAAGCTTTTTTTCTCCCACCGCAGGAATAAATGAGCCAATTAAAAGTGAATGAGAAAACGTCCCTGTATGTCGTTATGTGAGTTGCATCTCACAGAGAAGCTGTGACAGAAAAGTCCCAAAAGTGTTCCTTGGTGTCATTCTAATCATTTCCATCGGCTCGTTTTTGAATTGTTAACACTTCTCAGGGAGGCTCAGACAATTTGATAATGATGCTAAATGAATCATGTCTATGAATGGAGTTCATACAGCTATGCATCGTCAAGATAAATCAACACAGATATGATGCCGTCATTCTCAACTGTTTTCCAATGAATGTTTGGTGAAGAAAGGGGAAAACTCTGTCTTAATGAATTGTGAAGAAGATTTTGTTATTCAGCGAAATGAGGATGTAGGGTACAAAGAGGACAAAGCAGAGGGACTGATGACAGTCAAACAAATCTCCTTGCACGTTGTCCTTTACCCTCCACTTGTCCTGCAGCAGAATGCAGAGATAGCGTGTCTATCTGTAACCATTCACACTTCATTGCTGAATGATTGGTTGTGAAATGGCACATTTAAATTCCATGCTGTGTTGAAGTGATTTTCCTGCCTACCTCGATGCCTATTTTGTTAGGGAAATTCATGATACATTAACATAACCAGCAGGGGTTAGGAGCAGAAAATAATGAATCCTGGGGAGAGGGAGCAGCGCTCTCCGCCCTTATCTGAGAATTAATAAACACATACAGTAGGTACCTAAGGGTCACACCATGGGCACGCCACCATATGCTTATCACACCTGATGGCCGTTTCCTTGGTGAGAAGTGGGTGTAATGGAGAGAGGTGATCTGCAGGCAGAGGATTCTGAAAGGAGCATGTCACGTTCTCAACCATCTAATGGTCTCACATCCCTACTCTGCTTTTCATAATGAGCTAATCTGAATAGCTTCAGTAAAGAAGACCACCGACCAGCAGCTACCATTAGTACGAGACATAACCGCCCTGTAACTCATCTATGAAATGTGACTTTTTGTAGTCCACCATCACATCTGATAGATAGAATAATTCATGATTAAATCAACTCAAATTGGCCAAGATAATTGGAAAATGATTTACTGGACAGTGTTTGGGACGGCCCAGTCCCTTCACTCTGTTCAATGGATAAAGTCAATTCTCCTGATTGTGAATGAAAACAGGGCTTCACTTAGTACAGCCTGTTGCTATGGCAACAGTTCTCCAAGGCACTGGAGGACCCCGAAGGCTCTGTTGGCTCAGACAGGCGAGATGCTGAAATGCAAAAGCAATCAGGCTTATCCATCTCTCTTCTCGTGAAGATGAGATCTCAAATTTGTTTGGAAAATAATCGAGGAGGCCTTAACGTAGTATAAAGGAATCTGTGTTGAATTTCAGCACAGCATTTGTTACTTCAGGTTTGTGGTAACTTATTTGGCAGCAGGGATTAGCAATGGTGGCCAAGAAGCTTCCTAGAGTTTTCACACAGCCAGAGGTTGCTGCCAGGATTCAGTTGAATAGTTTTTAAGACTGTGACATTTTGTTGATTAGAGCTGTTGCCTCTCTGCAACAAAACGCACAACATACCCACTGCATCATGGCATTGGCCTAATGCAGTGTATATGTAAAATACACTAATCATTTGGCAAAACTAATTTGATTAAAATACTCTAGGAGCTGAGGGGAAATATGAAGCATTCCCACAAGGTTCCTGGCAAAATGTGGAGCTTTGGCAAATATATGATCCATTAAAACTTGTGACAGTCGAGGGACACTAAGTGGAATATAGTGTTGCCAAATTGAGGACATTAAATTCCAATGATGCTTAGGGCACTTATTGACTATTTTTGACTTGCCAAAAAACCCCAAATTAAGGACATTAAAAAACACTTTGTGCTGCACTTCAAAGATGACAGTCACAGACTCGAAAGACTAGACTCACATGAGTAGACGTCTCTTCATACTGTTTAGTAAATCTTGATGTTGGGCAGTTTGATGCAGGTCTGGGGCCTCGTTGTTGCCTGATTCTGGGAGTCTAAAAGCCTGCACAGATTTGACTGGCAAGAGATATTTTAAATGGAGCTTGTAAGTGTAAATAAAAATGACAGTTACATATTTTAACGTTCACTCTGTGGTCACAGGTGAGGCCCTGTCACCGCTACGAGTTCCTGAAGGCAAGCGTGGCATCACTGCTGCACTTTGACAGACGTGATATGACATGCATGTCACGGTGCATGAATTGAAGAGGCTGAGATGATTGATTGAGTAGGTTTTGCTCACATTCTGGTGTTTACCAGCTAATGTGGTCTGCTTGTGCCTTTTGATTTGATCATGCAGCGCATGATTAATCATGGCTGACACTGTAAAACTGAACTGGTATCTATTACAGATGAGTTATCCTTGTGGATTAGTAATTTAAAAACTTGTTAATTAACCCTTTTTTTCCAAGTGGTAACTTGACTGTTGACAGATCGGTACGAGAGCCACCGACAGCACCAGTCGTTAATATACTTTTCTGTAACATGATGCTTTTAATTAAGAATCATTTGAATGTGAATTATTGAACAGCGATTTATTGGGAAACTTGTAGTGTACTGAGATGTGTGTTAAGAAAGGTTCATTAGTTGCACTGTTACACTCTGACAAGTTACAATGTTGAAACGAGTGATTTTACAAATGTATTCATTATTTAGAGTCTCCTCCCACATCTAAAAAATATCCCAAAAAAACCTGGGTTAAAAAACAACAGCATTTACAATTGGCTCCAGCTTCCCTACTGCTCTGCTAGTGTTCCATGTTCAGTGTTTGTAGTTAAGTGCATTCACATCAGATCGAGTGAAAAGCAGCAGGGCTTCAGGAGAAACCTTGCGCTCCCCACAGGTCGACATGTAAATCCTTGATCTCGAAATCCATTGCTGATTCATCCACAGAAAACCTGGAGACTGAAGACTCAGCTGACATTTCTTTTTGCTCTAATGATTTAGAGAACATCTGCCGACGTAACCAAAATGCTCACAAAGTCACTGCTAAATGAGACTAATGCGTTTATTAATGTCAAATTTAATTACGGAGCATTTTAGAGCCGTTGCTTTTCATTTTCTTTCATTAGGCTTACTGGGTGTTTTCTCCTGTTGGGGGAAAAAAAACCTTTTTAATTTTTATGACTTGTGAAGTAAATGCATTAACAAGGGGAGCAACAATGAGTCTTCATTCCGTCCCCAACTTAGTTCATAAGTGATATACAAAGAAATTTTCTCATTTAAATCTCTTGATTAATTTTATCTCTCCCAAAAGGGCATATTGCACACAAACACGCTGCATGTATTTATTTAGATGCATCCGAATGGAAGCTTGTTCACTCACATAAAAGCTTCGACCTGTAATAATAAATGACAAGGATTGTCATAGCTAATGGTGCCAATTTAACTGAGGTTTATCTACAGATAATGTTGATGGATCTCATATTAAAATAAATACAGGCCGTGTATTTGTCCCAGCAGCTCCTTAGTATTCTTGGTGGTAAGGAGTTCAACCCATAAATAATTTTAGTACTTTTTTTTTTACAGCCACTGCAATCTCATTAATTTCACAACCCTTGAACATTTCTTATTATACACTGAACCAAGCTGTTTTTTTTCTGTTTTGAAAACGGCAGTTAAGGCAACACAGGTATGAATGTCGCTCATGTGAGTTATTGGTGAGTTGTTATTCTGAGCAAACAGATGGGAAACCCCATTAGAGATCTTCTCTCCTCAACCCCAATTTACTGCTCAATGATAGAAAAAGTAAAAGAAAAGAAAAGAAAGGAAAAGGCATACTTTGATAACTGTGTACTAAATGTAAGAGACATTAAACAGTTTCCATCTGGCCTCATCTGTTCTATAGCTACAATAATGGAGAGTATCATCGCATCACCTGAATAAGCACATTATCAAGTTGATAATTAGAGCAAGATCAGAGAGCGATAGGGTTGGTTTATTAATCCTCCTCCTCCTCAGTTCTCTTGTCACGAGGGGCCATCAGCATGAGACAAACGTGCCTTTTTTTTGTCAGACAACAAATGTAATCTTCATAACCGTCTTGTGTTGGCGGAGTTTAATCGACGAAGTCTCACTTCTTCAAAGCAAACTGGCAACGCTGCAAGTCAATTTCCTTTCAACATTTCAGTGGCTCTCGCTGCCTTTGAAGACAGGCATCCATAATGAATGTCGTCAATTTTCATCCCAATTAGAGTGTTTATCTCGTCTCAGTTCACCTATAGTGTTGCCTTCGCCTCTTGTGGGAGAGATGAACTTTTATGAAGGGCAAACACTGTGCTTCAGATAAAAACAGCTTATCTAGCGCTGGGATTTAAGGCTTTAGAGCTGGAATTATTTTTCTCCAATTTGTTTGTGCTGTGTTAACAGCTTGTGTGGCGCTGGGTCGTCGTAGAGTGGCAGGGGGGTGGAAGGAAGTGGGAGGAGTCAGCAGCAGCAAAGGCTGAAAGACGGGGAGAGAGAACATGGAAATGCATGTTTATATAAGATGATGTCCACAGGGCTTTCATCTGGAAAATGGAATAAACGGAGCACCGTGTGTCATATCATCCCACAGCTGCTTGATAAGAGCTGTCAGATAGAAAGTGACCAAAGACATGGCTACTACACAGGTCAATCAACACTACTGTCACACATAAATACTGTCTTGTGTTTATTTTTTAAAATTTTAATCTGTAGATACAGATCAAGTGCCGTGCTATGTTTTGCAGGCCTGTTAAACAATTTCAGCCACATGACTCTGATGTAAACCAGAAAATCCAACATCATTAGGTGTAAAGGAGGATGGCAGGCAGCTTGTTATTTTAGCACTGAAGTGTTTTTGTATGCCAAGGAGCTGGTGCGGAGCAGCGAGTCTGTGCGATGAATCTGTTTACCCTGACACTACCTACTGCTCAAGTTCAGGGAACCCACCAGTCTCACATGCAACATTTAAATGAAGTCATTAAAATTGAAACCATCTCCTTTCCAGGGACAATCACTCCTGACATCTGCTTGGCATGCGACACGTTAATGAAATGTAAACATGGCTGCTAAAGTGATGTGAACCTTTTCTTCATTAGCTCTTCACACAGACACATAAGGAACCTGTTGTTGATGTTGTTGGGTTTTTTTTGGTTGTTTTTGCCATTATCGAAAATGATAACCATGGCCGAAAGCAATCAAATAAAGGCAAAAATCTAAAATAGTTCACTGAGCAATCTTTACTCTTGTAAATCTCATTAATATCAGACTTTGAATATCTGCTCCTGTCTGGTTGTGAAGCCTAAACAAATCGGTAGTAAAAAGTAATTGTTTGAAAAGTTGTGTTTTCCCCCCAGTTTTAATTGGATTTTCCTCCTTGTTTGTTTCCTGGTTTATTCTGATCTATATATTTTTGTTTGTTTGGCTCTAACACTAGAATCTCAGGAAATTTAAGTAAAACTGTCAAAATGACTTTTCAGACATTTTAAGCAAAACTAAATGCAGCAAGAACCCATGGGTTCCCCACGAGACTTCTTTTGTGCATCATTTGGTGGTATTAATGATTATCAGGCCAAAAGAAGACCATGAATGTTAATAGACATTAGAATGAATGTAACATTTGCAAGAGATGCATGCAAATATGGAGATCTGAGATCAATCTGTCAGACGCTGCCGGCTCTGTCAGTATCTCACCCAGTGGATAAGAGTAAGGATGGAATCTAGTGTTCATGCAGGCGTTGGTGGGCTTTCACTTTCAATTTTGTTAAACTTGAACCAGCTGGCACCTTTCATCACTTGTAACCAAAGCGCACACACTTCATAGAGTATTTCCATGAAAAGATGTTGGGTAACATCATTTTGCAGGTTTATCTAATAAAGCCCCTTTAGTGCTGGACAAAAAGCCCACATCCATTTCTGGCTGCTGTTCAGTGTGAGAGTACAATCTGCATTCATGCCCGGGTCAAATGACTGTAGTCAAGGATCATCTGTGATGGAAACATGATTAGCTGATTGAAGTGTTTGAAACGGAGGCTTGCACACTGAGCACCAACCCGTGATGAGACACGACGGATTCATTTTACTCGTCTGCGCGGCGGCTAGCAGCTCACTCTCTGTCCAGTCTACTTTTTCTCATTAACTCATTTTCAACAGAAATTGTGGTCCACTATAAGCCGTAGGACAATCGAATGTCATCCCTTCTTTTGGTAGTAGCCTGCAGAGTTGTCCCTGGGATAAATGATTGTGCTCGTGTCCCATCTACTGGCAATGGGTTGATGAGTCAATGGCTTTTTTTAGAAGGTTTTCTGGCATTTTAAACAACGGCATGTTCCTGCTACATTTGCTGTAAAAGAGGTTTTGAATCCAAGCCGGCTGAGGACTCAGAGGATGTAAAGGACTTACATTAAGGAATTACATATTACAGTAGGGTATATGGACATGTAATAAGTTTTGTACATATCAGAAAGTTTGGTTTTCACTTGGAGCACATTTGTATTTTTTCCCCGGTATCCTGGTTCAGTATTTTGGGGAGAAAGAGAAATGGGTTGGAAATGGATTCCTGGGAATCTCGTTTTCTGATTATACACTGCTTTTGTGTGACAGTTCTACTGTACACATTCTGCAAGTCTCAGTTTAGGAGTTTTTTCACAAGTAAATATTTACCAAATGTAAAAAGAAGTAGCCAAGATTACACGTTCTTCAGTGATAAGGGAGGCGATTGATAGAGGTTCTGGTCTGCAGACCCGCTGAGTCTCTGATAAACTCCTCGCGAGGTCAGTAGTGAGTTTCTCAGAGGGGGGAGGGGGAGGGGGGGGCCCTGTGGTGAGATGGTCTGCCACGTGTGTTACTGTCATTTGATACAGGATGGAGCCTAAGGGCCAGAGAGGCAGCTTGCTGGTGATCACAGGACCGACGGTTTCTGTCTCCTCAGACACGCGGCTGGTTGTTCTGTAACAGTTTGTTCAATTTCACACATATGAAGTGAGGGAACATTAAAGGGGCAGCAAGCCATCTTGGAGAAAGCTTGTCTGTCTCTGCCATTGACTTTACCGCACTGACCGGGCCGCGAACCCACAGCCTCGGTTATGGGACACCAGCACGCTTACCACGAGCTGTAGCGCCATCCGCAGGCACGTCTCTTAAGGTGGTAACACGCAGTGTTGTGTGGCGCGTTCTGCACCATTTTTCTTTCAATTTTCGGCACACGCACGCAGAGCCGAAAGCTAGCGGACCGTGAGGAAATATTCCCTTTTTACAAAAGGTGTATTTTTGTAAAAATGGCTCATTGCCTCTTTAATCGCAAATATCAGCTTTTGCAACGACACAGGTAAAAACAAGACACATGACGAGTACATTAAAAGCTGAGACATGGCTTCCACCTTTAACTTTATTAGTTGTTTCTGTTATAGTTTAGCAAAGCAAACATCAAAGTATGAAGGCATCATTTCATATAACTTTAATTATCCATCTGATCTGTTGTATGGCACCACTGAAAATAATTCATGAATCATACCAACAATAAAAGAAACCCAAACCAACCATTTTTTCTAATCAATTGAAGGAAAACAAAGAAAACATTAACGACAGGTATTAGCCATTACATGATGTACTTAAAATTACAAATCATCAGCAAGCGTTACACAACCAAGAATTCATACTTGGACCACCTCCATAGGTCTGTGATTGTGTTTTGTAGTTTCTTATGAAATAAGGCAGATTCCTTCGATACAATTATAGACAATCTGGTAAAGAGACAAGCGAAAGCGAATAGGACAGTAAATCCTGTTTTATGTTGGGGACGTTCAAAGCAATTTTCTGGCATGCACTGGAAATGGCTTAGAAAAAAAAGGGAGGGGGGTAATCGATTTGTTAAAAGACACTCACATCCTCTTAAGTGTGCGTGGGCGCTGATGGAGAGTTTCCTTGTAAAACGAGTTAAGCTGCAGTTACAGCAGCGGTGGAGATAAGACATATAATCAGTGATGTTCATAGATGAAAGGCCTGGAAGTGGCACCTCGCCTTATTGAATCAAGGTATCGGTTGATTTAACTAAACAATGGAGCTCGATCTGCAGGAGCGTGTGAGGAGACATGGCAGGTGTCAGTGTGTTGCACTCCAAAGAGGCTCACAAATGCAGGGTGGTGTCACCGTTGGGTGTCATCATGACGGCGGCGGCGTCAGTTGAGTTGTAAGAACAAAAGGGTGGATGATGTTAAGCATCACCCAGCCTGGAGTGTCAACATGTAGGAGCTCTGTCTGTTGTCCTCTGACAGCTCTGCCATGCTCTCACAGTGGGTTGAGATAAGAGAAAAAAGAAAAAGAGACTTTAACCTGGTTTATCTCATCGCACCCAGCCTTGAAAATGATGTATGACTCTAACGCACAGTGAGTTATGGCTCATCTTTTGTGGTTGATATGTTCAAGTCATATAGCAAGGTTTTGGCCATACATACATACATATACATACAGACGGGATGAGTAGTTTCTTAACAAAGAGGGAAGAAAAGGCTAAATAAAGTCGGGAATGTGAGCGTCCTGGGCCAGTGTCAGAGCCACAGCTGACATGGGCCGGTCTGACACCAGTGTGGTTGGCCTCTGCACAGTTTGCTGGCTGTCAGATGAGGTTGATTGTCCTTTCCCTCGGCTGGTCATTCCTTCTTCTCAACAGTGTCTGGATGGAAAACAAATCCATGGTTTGAATTTAGATTAGGAATTACACAATAATGTACCTGTGATATCGCTGCATGTCGCTGCATCTCCTTTCCCGGACTTCTGCAAAAGAGGTGACTGCGAAATGAAGATAGTGCAGATTCATTTCCAACAACCTCTGCTTGGCTGAAATGATCATTGCACCTGCAACATAAAAAGGGTGAAGGTTTGCTGCTTTTCACTGTCCTGTGATAGAGAAACTGAAAATATGAATGGTTTGGACAGCCATCAAGTGCAAAAGTGATGAGACCGCCTTGGGCTTCATGAAATTTTGATGAAAAATTTAAACTACTTTCTTATATTTAATGGACCATAGGGTTTTTCAATGCGATACCTCAGTTGTAGTTGTAGAGGAAATCAAACATTTTGCTCAGATTAAGAATCAATCTATTCACAGCAGTAATATATAACCTAGAAATCTCAATACAATGGCAAAGTATGACTTCATCATTTTCTGACTACTAACTTTAACTGACTACTTTAGGCTACGTTCCCTTTCTATTTTGCCCAATGTTCAATGTGTCAGAATTCCAAGGGGTCATGTAAGTTAATAGAGCCCTGTTTGTTGTACTCGCGAAAAGGTCTGTTTATGTGCTACTTTAAAACACAGACATAAAAAGGCAATTTAAGTTGGCAGAGAAGGAAGATAACTGGATAACTTGGAATTATATATTCAGTTATAAAGGGAGTCATATTAACTGTGTTAATTGGAGTTATGTTAAAATTAACAACTTGCCTACTAAATAAATAACTAAACCAAAAACACATCGAATGGTGGAGAAAGTGCAGTGTACAGCAACAGTTCTTCACCTACTTAAGGGAGGAAAAAAAAGCCAAAGGTCAAGAATTATGGTTGTAGATATTCTGTGTTTGTCGAGGATCACAAGTTTGAGACAACCAAAAGTGAACATGCATACAGTGTCACGAAGGACATCACAGGCAGGCGTTGAGTGAATTGTTTACTTTATATTAATAATATACTGTCATATTGTTCTTATCTTGAAATGATTTATTGTTTGGGACTTGCGACAGCTAACATCTGTTGTACGCTCCACACAAAACGTTCACAGACGTTAACGTTATCTGGTTTAGGTTTTGCCTGTAATGTCAGCAGGCTACAGTCAGTTATTCTCTGTCTGTCTATAAATCAACCAATCACTCAAGTTAAACTTGCACAATGACTACATGGAGGTGTGTGTGTATTTGTGTTTGTGTTAGCACACTGTGTGTGCAGCAGCCTCTTTTGTTTTCTACTTTTTATTATAGTTATTTGGTTTTTGTACCGACTACCACATTTCTGGTACTGTGGCATCCCTCCGTTTAACCCTGAGCCACACAGTTGCTGTGCTTTGTCTGGCATTGTTTAATGTCACTACTCGCCCCTGCCAAGTTATTTCATGTGCTGCTGGCCTGACAACCCCGACAATCTGTTCACAACAGTTGCTTAATGATTTTTTTTTACCTGAAAACTGTATGATGCCATAATCCGTTCTATAGCTCAACAACTCGGTAGAGACACACGCTGAACTAATTCAGACAGAAAATCATAGCGCTCTCCACAGATGTCTACTTTCAAATTACATGCCGTCTTATTACTTTAAATCTCAGCGGAGACCTAAGAAACAACAGTGTGGTATCCTTATCAAATATGATTTATTGGCATGATTATTGCCCCCACCGTCTGTGTTGGCTGCACGTTAAAATAATATGCACTGCACACTTGATTTATTAAATGTCTGATAGTTGAGTTTGTGAGTAATTCATCACACTCAATCTCCAAAGACATGCTGACACGTTTATACCAAAATATCGGGGTCATTGCTGCAGACCTGAAATGGGAAGAGTGGATTTACAAATGCATTTGGCCCTGGAGGAGCATTTGCGCACTCCCTGCCTGTGACCTGCCCCTACTGAGACAAGGAGATGGAGACAGACTTGGGAGAAAATTGAGACGAGGAGGGTGAAGCCGAGTAACAGTAGGCTGCACAGCGCAGAGGATTCACCGGATGAAGTGAATTTTAAATCAGCAGCTGTGGCTACTAATAAGAATCTGCTTATAAATAGGGATGAGTGCGAGATAAGTACGCGGTACGAGTGCCTCCTGCATGCACTTACCTTTGGACTGATTGCTGTCGGTTGGAATTGAATCAGGTTCTTCTGAGCTCTCAACATGATCTTTCATCTCCTCTAGACAAGTGAAGGGTGAGAGAGAAAAAAGGGAATAGAGAAGGAAAGAGGGGAAAATATGAAGAGAGGCAGTGATAATCAAGCGATCTTATTCCCCCATATCCTGTGTAGAGAAGCATCAATTCGTCTAAACAATCTATTTGCCCTGCCAAGCCTGGGAAATGAGCTCCGTATAGCACTTTATTTTTATGGACATAGTGTAGCTAACAAGAACTCTCCGACATCTGGAGTGAACATCTGACTATCTAATAATAGAGTTGTTTTTTTTAGTTTTTAAACCTCAGTAAGAATCTTCATCACAATGATGACGACTGGAGTTCTAACCATGGGATGTAAGTGCATTCAATACATAATCAAAGTGTTAATATGCACTGTGTAGGAAAGGATGCAGGCAGAAGACAGCAGGGAGGTTTCAGTGAATGGTCTTTACTCACCTCCATTGCTGGTGCCAGGTTCATTGATCTCGGAAACATCTGTAATGTGGAGCACATAAAGACATATCCATGTTACTGATCTTGAAAGTCAATACACAGCATAGGTATTAGTGAAAGTGATCATATGTGCAAGATTATTCTGCTCCGTTAGCTCTTCGTAGTTTAAATTGAAAAAATTGAATTATTGTTTTGCACAAAAAAAGTAGATCATCCTCCAGGAATTCAAGCTAAACTTCATTCTCATGGCCTCACATTAATATTCGTGGATATATGTAACAGTCTGTGGTGCCTAGAAATACAGAGTCTTCCTAAAAAGTTATACTTAAAAAAATATACAAAAAAAGAAAAAAACAGATGTGAGAAGGGAAAGAGACTCATGCAAAATGAATTACTGACTGTCAAGCCTGTAAGGCAGCCCGACGCCCCTCGCCACTCTCACAACTCCTTCTCCGTTCTGCTGAGTAAAGCCCCGCGCTTCCCCCTTTGCAACAACAATCATCCAAACAAAGCGCAGCATAAAAATAACTGCACTCCCCATGCGATCGGGCAATGATGTAAACAAATACAACTTCTTAGGCGAGTTAGAAGAGCGGTTGGAATATTTTACAGCAACAAGTCTGCGTCAAGGTCATTTAGTCCCTTAAAGGAACGCAGCGTCCCTCGTAGTAATCACAACTTTGGATACTCGTGTCAGGTTGGAGAGGATCTTTAAGTAGACAGATTGGACATTTCATATTACCTTTGCTTCACTAGGCTGAAGGCTGCCGCCTATGGAGAACATGCTGTATATTACACTGCTTCTTCAACATAAAATTAAACACTGATTTAATCTGTTGCAACATTTTGGAAGGAGATTTCTCCTCGCTGAGACACCGCTGGGACTGATGAACTGTTGCACAGCAGGAAGGATGAAGCAACAATCTCACCCTCATTTTTCTTTTCTTTTTTTAAAACTTTTTTTATCTGAGCCATGGAACTGGAACTGTCCACAGGGTAAAATTTGTTTCTCTTTTTTTAAAATGAAAAACTATTCAAAGGATCGTTCGGGATATATACAACTTTTCGATCACTAATAATAACTTTATCCTCAGCAGGCTAATTGGGAGATCTAGGAATGTGGTAACATCCTTACAAGGAAGTCCAGCGGGGCCAGAAATGCCAAAACTGTCTGTGTAAACACAAACCAAGACAGCTACCTCACTGCAGTTGTGTTTCCTGTGCAGTGAGGTATTATTACGAAAAACAATTCTGACTTTTGGATTTACCTACAGTAAAGTTGAAATAATCTGCTTTGATTGAATTTAAGAATGATCCTGTAATGCCGTACACTTCATCATAAATGAATCACAACAAGCACATTTACCACCACATTCAGATCTAGACTGTAATTGGATAAATTGTCAAAAAACACAGATTGTTTCACACATGTACGAGAAGCAGGCGTGTGTTATCAATAGGAAAGCAATACATTTTTCATACCTCTTAATGATATGCCATGCATTCACACTTTTACACATAATTACGTTATGGATAATGAAGCTGATGGCAGGACTTGTGAAATCTGCCTGATGCTACGATTCGTGTTGGAACTGAGCCGTTATCATGTTTGCCTCTTTATTGGAGCTCACTGAGGCACGGCACTAATTCCAGATGCTCCTTTCTTCCTCTCTCGCAGGTAATAACAAACAGTCTTCGGGCAGCATCCTCTTCCTCCAATATCCAGCACTGATCAAAACAAAGCCAAAAGCTCTGAATTTCAATTGACAGCAGCGCCAGCCTCCCGTGCCCGTGTGAAGCTCGGAGGGCACAGCAACATTTGTCTGTCTCGCGCTCTAATTTGACTCGTGTGTGCTGACAGTAGAGGGGCTATCATTTAGGGCCGGATGTGAGTGTGCTGTGGTAAACACGTAAACAAGACGGGGAGAGAGAGAAAAACAAGAATCTCTCAAGGTTCTGGGAAAGGAGAGAAAAGAGTCCACCGAGAGCTGATAAGGAAAAGAGGAGAAAAACAGTAGACCGAACTGACTCCCTCAGCAGGAAACTAGACAGCTTACGGCAGTGCCTCTTTAAGCTGGGACCAAAGACCCTGGGGGGTCTTTAACAGTGTCTCCCACCCTCCATTTTGGGATGTCATGTGTGACCATACAGGTCATAAAGACAGAAAAATTCTCCAACGTAACTGGCATACATGTATGAAACATGCAATTAACGTTTCAACAGGGTTGCTGATATCCACATATTTGTGCATTTGAGTGAAGGTTTCACAACAAACAAATGAATATTCAGGAGATCAAAAACATTAAGAAAATACTTGCCACAACTTTGACATTCTTAATCTTTTTTCATCAGCCTCAGATGTTCAGTGAAAGCAACGCAGAGAGAAAACCCATCAATAGGTAGGACACGTGTGTGTGTGTGTGTGTGTGTGTGTGTGTGTGTGTGTGTGTGTGCACTCTCACATTTACACACACAAGAGAAAGGAGAGGAAGGAAGAGAGTTGGGCATAAGTCACCCTTGTATGCAGACAAGCAGAAAATTACATCCCCCCACCTTCCATTCATTTATTAGACAAGGGGTAGTTAGTGTTTTGTTGGTCAGCATTAGTGTACTGCAGCACAATATTCAGCCATAATAGAAAAGGTGTTTGAACTAAACTACTATGGCAGGTTAAGATTTTAAATGAATATAAATACAAGAAATAGATATATGATCAGCTGTAGCTTCTTTCTCAGTGTTTGGCAGTTGTTCTGCATCTGCACCACTTTTATGCTCTTGTCATTGTATCTCCGTCAGCCCACAGGGGAGGCAGTCCCTGTGGGTCATCCACATGGCAGCATGGGAACCGTCTCTGCTTAATGTTCCAGACAGGAGCCTTGAGCAGAACAGGAGGTTCCTTTTGTCCCCCAGCCACAGGACATCTCACTGTCTTTTATTCAACTCCTCTTTTTCCTGAGCAGTGGAAGAATAAAAATCGATGGATGTGTGGAGGTGTAGAAGTATCTGGCCCTACAGCGGCACTTCCCCTGGAGAATTTCCTCAGTTCATTTGATCCCTAAACCATAGCGTGGTGAGCTGGTCTGTTGTGCCTGAACGGGTCCTGGAGCTTTGATCCCAGCCACCCACACAGGTGTCCAGATGCCCCCACACAGATAATGGACGTGACCTATCACAATCTCTGTCCAGGAGCTACGGAAAACCACGAAAGCCAGTTTCACTTCCCAACAGTTGCACAGTGTCTTCTGCGAGAGGCCCACTTAATGTATGACCAAATGAAATACACCACAATCGAAAGACATTCACTGACGGAATCTCCTTTGCTGATCGATGAAACGTATTTCTATTTTGCTTGAGTTGATCAAGGATCTGGTAAAGGTCTTTTGTTTCCGTGGCTTTTATGAAGCAGTCAGAGAGCCACGACTCGCTCAATAGCACTTCATCTTGAGAGAATAAGATAAATGGAAAAATGTCAAGGTCAGTACCAGTATGTTGAGAAGCTCCATTTCCTTTCAGAAGATGAGGGGGCACAATTGATTTCAGTACAAACTGGGTGGTCTGTGAGGGACTTGGGCCGGCTCTGCATTGGGCCATGTATATTAAACAAGTATCAAAGAGCCCCTTTTTGAACTTTGCACGGACTAATAGCTTTGGGACTGATATGCCTACTGCAAAGATAATTACAGACATCTCCCTTCTTAGGGAAAACAAGAGCGTGTGGACCTGAACAAGTGCCTGACCAAAAGAACTAATGAGCTGGTAAATGTGGAAAGCAGCCCATTTTCATATGTTAATGTTAGGTTTATAGTGCAGGCTTGTGGAAATAGCTTAGCTGCATGAGTTGCCACTCTGGATTCTGTGAGAAAGGGGCTTCAGCATTTGATAGCTGGAGTTTTCTTTGCTATGAGATGAAACACTGTCTGACAATCTGAGCCAATTACAGAACACTGAGCTGTGACCCGCAGGCTAGGGAGACGAAAAACAAGCCTGCTCAGTAAACACTGTGACCGCCCCTTTCTAATGCTGTCCTCCCGAGAAGCCAAGAGTCTTCATTAATATTCCGCCTTTCTTCTTCCTAAGAAAAGGCCGAGGGGTTGCGGACACTAAGTAGCATTGTGCTCCCCTGCGGGTTTGGGTAACCTCGCAGTGGTGGATGTGGTGGGGTGGCTCCGAGTTGGGTCAGGGTCCTCTAAACACACTGAAAAGGCCCAAGCTCATTACACAGACCTGGGCCATGCTTGACAAGATGAGGAAACACAAAGTGCTCTGAATGACTGAAAAGAGAACAGGACACCATCTGCTGTGGGGTTAAGCTACAACTGACAGAAGCTGAAGATGATTAGAAGGCAGGAAGAGAAAAGAGAGGGCACAGCTGACAACATGTGCTGCGAAAAAGAAGGGGAAATGACCACTGGCAAACAGGAAAGCCAGTACAAGTGCTGTCTCCACTGACAATGTTTTTAATCTTTTTATATTCCGCACTTTTTCCAAAGTAGAGTTGGACAATCACGGTGGTCTGCAGAAGATAAAAAACACCAGCAAGAACACTGAGATACATCGCGATGAAAGTAAATGAATAACTGATTGAGTTAAGAAGTGAGAGAGGGAGCCAACACAGAAATAGACATGGAGGGGAGAAAATGCAAAAGAGGCCTCCCCCTGTGTGACCTACATACCTGCTAAATCAGCTGTCAGTGGTGGCCTGCTCCTCTCTCATCACTCCCTGAATTACTTTACATAATCTTAGACTCTCCCTCAGTACCTCCGTTCCTCATTACCTATTGTGGATTTACTATATCAAGGCCCAGACAGACAGTCTTGCAGGACATTGGTGGGTCCGGCCCAAGGTGAGGTGGTAAACCCTCAGCGGTACGCTAAAATGGGAAACACCAAAGCTGAGGGAGATGTAGCAGCAGCATGTTTATGGAGGAAGGCCTGGATGTTGGCGTGCCACCGAGGACACAGCTCAGGCCAGCTGACTGATTTACAGTTGTAGTGATGCCTCTTTTGGGCAGCTCAAGGTTTTCCACAGGAGATCATGGATCAGACCAGTCAATATAATCACAGAGCTTGTCTAGACCGCAGTGAGAACCAGGAGCCCTGGCAGAGGAGCTATCTATAATTTAAAGGTCAGCAAGAGAGCAACGCGATAGGTAGAATTCGGTAGAAGCATTGTGTGTGTGTGTGTGTGTGTGTGTGTGTGTGTGTGTGTCAGCAGCGTGCTATAGGGCTAATGGAGACATACTGTAACTACAGTGACTGAAGAAGTTTTGTATCTGATAGTACTATCAACTATAACGGTAGTGAAGAGATCTAGGAGGATTGTGGCATAAATTCTTGTCTACCAAAATCAAAACACTATCATAAAATATTTTATATTTAAAAAAAACTTCAGTGATCAATCAATTATCAAAATAGTGGCCAGTTCATTTTTTGTTGTTCTTATAATGAATGATTAGACTAATTGTAATAATAATCTTAAATATCATGTTGTATTTTTATTATAGCATCATAATCTCAGGGAGGAGAGAAATCAATATCTGAACAATACTAGGGATTAAGCTAGAATTACATTTGCAGTCGAAAGGGTTAAAGACGATAGTTGTGCATTCACAAGTTGTGAAGTTATTCTTCCGTACTTGCTGTGTTCATGTGCTTTGAAGTGGGGCAGTGGTGAAAACATGGACGCTGTTAACAAACCGTCTTGTATTTATGTGTTTAGTGCATTTAAACAGCACAATGACTCATCTTTCCAATAATTGCATTATAACGAAGAGCAAAGAAAAACAATCTGGTGTGACAGGCATATAAATAATAATAAATATTTATTTCGACCAATGAACCCAAAAAATGGGTGTGGAATACATATGAAATCAAAAGTTACTTTCTCTCCTTCTTCTTCCACCATGATTCTGTGTATGATGTCAGTACCCCATGACTACATTTTTTGATCATTCTGATGCCATGTGAATGCACCACCACCAACCCTAACCCTGATGTCATATCATAGTTTCAAAGACTATTGTTGTCAGTATCTCACCTGGAGTTTCTTATGTTTCAGACTGAAGTATTGCTACGATCAAGTCTTCCTCACTGCCTCAGGTGACAGACAACACATACAGAGAGCACTCTTCACTCAAACAGTATCTGTAGAATAAATTTATATCTAATGTGTGTGTGTGTGTGTGTGTGTGTGTGTGTGTGTGTGTGTGTGTGTGTGTGTGTGTGTGTGTGTGTGTGTGTGTGTGAGTGAGTGAGTGAGTGAGTGAGTGAGTGAGTGAGTGAGTGAGTGAGTGAGTGAGTGAGTGAGTGAGTGAGTTGGATACCAAAATTTTATACTTTTCAAACACATTTGTTGCATCTCTACTGGCTGACAAACTCTCTGCTCAGAGTTGCTTCATTTGCTGTTGTACACCAAACAGAAGGGTGGAGACAGGATGAGACAGCTGATTGACAGAGGAACTTCAAAGGAGGACAAACAAAGTGTATCCCGTAGCTTGTTAGATGAGACCCCCCCCCCCCCCTTTGAAGCAGGCCTCTGGGCCACAGGTGACCAACATAATGGACATTGTGCACATTGTTGGTTTATTGTCCATCTCGAGCTAAATGACCGGAGCCCTGTGTCTCTGATCAGAGACTAAATGGTGGAGTCTGCCATCGTGCTGAGGAATTATGGCAAATAACCAAATTCACTCAGACTTCAAGGGATCAGCAGACTGGGTACATTTTTTAATTAAAAAAAAACATTTTAATAAACTTTTTGCCATGAAACAGGCTTGAATTTATATCCAGTTACCTCAAATTGACGAAGCAAGTCACAACAATAAGTTGAGTTTAAGAATGAGGAGCAAATCCAAATAGAGTTCACTGACAAACGTTGCATTAATACAACTGAAGAGAAGACTGAGGGTAGTTTCCTCATGACATTCACACACAATGTCTCAGCAGGGCTGTGATTGGTGTAGCCGCTGTCCCTGGACTTTAACAGTCAGTATAGAAAGCTATAAAACACAAGCATAGCCTAATGTCCTCAGCCAGTGGCAGCTTGCTCCATGATGAGCCACTCAGTGCTACAGTATACAATGTTATTCCAAAAGTTAATTGTGTGCTGACAACTCATACCCAAGGGAAAGGACGCATTGCTCTAAATAATTACATTTACATCACCAGTATTCCATTGTTCACAAAAGACCAAGACAAAAGGGCACAAAACAACCAATTAAGCAAAGCTTCAAATCCCTTTCGCTATTGCAGATGAAAGAATATAAATGCAAAGTGCACTTCAACCACAAATTCTGAGAAGAAAAATATAAATAATTCAGCTGGTAAGAAGACAGAAAAAAAAATCCCTTTTTTGATTTGCAACGGATTAATAAGAAATTCCACGCTGCACTTGACTTGACAAAAGAGCGACCACGCAGGGTCATTGTAATGTGATGGTTTTGTTTGTACCTTCACATTACAAATGGCAAGTCCGCTGGATTCCAGAGGAGCCATTTGTGTTGGTGCGTTGTTCTTGTAAACACACTCTGTACCACTTGGGGAGTAAAATACATAAAAATCAATGAAACCCCCTGAACAACACTCGCAAACAAGAGAATGAAACCCATTGTCAGGACGAAGAAGGGGTTTCATTGCACCTTCCTTTTGATGCATTTTTAAGAAAAAGTTTGTGGATCTTAAAAGGGAGGGGTCCATAAATGATGTGCATGGGGTTTTTGGGCACCATATGGCACTTGTGGACGGGTTTCGGGTGACTCACGTACGGTGAGCTGCGAGTGGTTGTGGCAGAGTCACTGTGCTAAATAAAGCCGTTGGAGCCAACAACACTTAACACATTCTGGCCACTGGAGTCAAAAAAAAAAAGCATTTGAGGATAGAAAGTCATGAAATTTAAGACAATCGCATGGACTTAAACAAGTGAAGACTTGTGGAGCGGAGCACTGAGAACGTCGGCTCCAGTAGCCTTTGGGCTGGTGTAATCGTGGCTTGTCTCTCTGCTGTGTTGAGACTGAGATTGTTGTGATGGCCTGCTGGGTCCGTCTATCTGCCTCTCCATCCTCCTTCTCTGCGTGTCCCCTGCAGGGTCCCTCCTGCCTGGCTTTAGTATGCCATTGCAGTCTGTCCCCTACCCGTCCGTCTGGTCTGCACCCAGCCACGCTCAGGTAGGGGCCACCCCTCTAAAGTATCCTCCGTAGTGCCCTTTCCCTATAGTCAAGGAGCTGCTTTCATCCCATAGTCAGCCTCTAGCAGAGGGCGGCCTTATCAAAGGCAGGAAAATAAAAGGGACAGTGAAGCATTGAAGAATCAGACTCCTTAATTTGCTAGGTAGTCTGTGCTTTATATTCAGGCTGACAGTACAGCATATTGAAGAGTAGAATTATAAAAGCAAGTCTGTCTTTGGGACATTTTTAAAACGTTGTCGATAATAGGCACTAAACTGACTGGCAGTGGAACATGACCTATCTCAGAACACACTGTTCCATCATAGGAAAGACACGCACATCACAAACCTGAAATTGGGTTTGTGTTGGTGCATCACCTGACAAGACAAATGCTTTACAGCCGAGTCTTGCTCCAAGTTTGATTGGGAGGAAGGAGGAGCTGCTGTTTACTCAGTGGCATTGAATCTGTGCAGCCATTAAATCTTACCTTTGGAACTAAGACAATAGCTATCGACTCCTGTAAGAGAATCACACTGCATGAAGGTAAAACAATTTCGGTTCTCAACTCAGATTTATTTATTCCTTGCTTTAGGCAAAGACAGTCTTATTTTTATTTATGGGTGTTTCATGAGCTTACTGAAGCGGGCGCCCACTCTCACAAGTCACCAGAACAAGGCTCGCTGGACAGATATTTCAAATACATTAACTATGTAATGTAGAATCCATCTTACATTTTAAAGTACGTAATTAATATTCCTAAATAAAGGCTGCATGGATTCCTATTTCATTTTGAGGAGCTTTTATAACTTCCCAAATATCAGACTGAGAATCTCATTGCCTGGCAGGGAGATATCTAATACAGATATATTCATATGGTGGAGGCGCAACCGGATTCAAAAGACAAAATCTCTCCTCCTCATATATCTCTCCACACAGATATTGTAGAGAGCTAAATATAATCCCCAGAATACAAAATTGTTACATATATATATTCTTTAACGTCTTGGTAGTTTAAAATCTTGCATTAAATGGAAGTAATTTGTAAAACTAAAATTGCCAGGATTAAAAGCTTAAACATAAACATATTCATATAAACAAGCCTGCAATGTAAACAACAGATGGCATAGATTGGTAATATGTACTATATATAATATAAGCAAATGTGTGTTGACTGAATAAATTATTACAGTAACAAGTTATAATGATGATGACAGTGAAAATCGGCTTTTGTTTTTCAGTGTGACTGAACTGGGACAACGATGCTTAGCTGTGAAACACACTTACATATGTGCAACATCGAGGTATGTGAGAACAGCATGGTGTCAACCTACTCTGCCGACAACAGGGAGCACTTGGATATAAATGTGCAAATGCAGAATTATATCTAAGAACACATATCCGTTGAAAACACATTCTCTACTTTGCATATCGAAAAATATATGTAATTGGCAAAGTTTTGTCACAATTTATAATTTTTTTCCTCCAATGACATCCAGCCTCTCTCCTGTTTCTGTAAAGAAAACATCTGACTGCCAGGAGGTTACGAGGAGGAGAAAACAAAATGAAAGCATGAAGAAACATACACACAAACACTCTTACCCGAGTGTGTGTGTGTATACCTCATATTCAGCTGTTGTCAGATTGTTTGATTTATTACTCATTTCTCTCATCATTAAGAGCCGTTTTATTACTCCTTTCAATGAAACAGATTGAACCTCTATGGCCACGATCTGGCAGTCTGATTACAGTTATTATTTTCAATAAAGGGTATTGGCTCTGGAATCATTTGGTCTTATCCAGTGAATAACTGGTTATGCATGTCTAAGCTGGGCTGTGTTGCTGTGCATAAGATTCACTCCCCAGGCCCTGCTCCTCTATACAAAATGCAATCTGCCTTCAATCTGGAAAGACACCACTGTTTACCGCTCGACAGTGCCACCATACAGCAAACAGCCTGTGGTAACCCCAGACAGTGACAGGCACTGACGGCCACAGGCAAGACAATCAACAGGCTGCAGGAGAGCTGTCTACTGATGGTAAGGACGTTTTCCAGTAGCTTTTCACAGTGGATGGGAAGGCCATCTCAGACAGATGTATCTGGAGTGTTCACTCTTACCCTTAATTGATTGAATGTCAGGCAAAGGGAACGTGAAACAGAGGTAAAAGAGAGTGACTGAGACCTCTGCGATGAAAGAGGCTGGGGTTCACAAATTGAATCCTTAACTTCTCCAGAAAATACGCTTAATCAGTGACCGTGGGGTCCACAGAGAAATGGGGAAATATAAAGTCAAACTGTTCAACGCATTTCACGGAAACGCATGAATGATGACTATGTAGCAAGAGTAAAGGATCGATTGTAAAACAAAAAAAAGGTCTGCCTTCCTCATGGAGCTCAATTGAAGAGAATTAATATGAATAATAGTGAATGATGTGACATCACAGCTGAAGGAAAGTGACATAACTTCTTAACAATATAAAACATATAGAATATTTCCAGCTTTGCTCTTGGCAAAGCTGTATTAAATCATGAACAGGTATTACTAATCCATAGCCACTCATATGCCACATAGATTTTGATATGAGAAAAATAGCCACACTATAGAGTTAAAAGGTGCAAGTATAAATGTATTTGGGTTCTGTCAGAGATTTCTTCCTGTTAAAAGGGAGGTTTTTCTCTCCACAGTCACCAAGTGCTTGCTCGTTGCAGGATTTGTTGGGTTTTCCCTGTGATATTGTAATATTGACCTCACTATGTAAAGTGCCTTGAGACAATGAATGTTGTGTTTTGGCGCTTTAAATCCTTTGGCGCATTCGCCAAAAAACGTTAATTTTACAATCTGCTGCAATTGGCTGTTCCCCACAACTCCTTTATGGCCTCCAAGATGTGTAAAGCCACTTGTGGCTCTGCCTTGCCCGAGGACGTCCTGTACGCAGTGAAGCATGGGAGATAAAGTAGATCTTACATAGGCTGAAACTGATTCCATGGAAAAGCTAGTTTGACAAACAGCAGACAACGAAACAACACTGACCCCAGTAATTCAATACACAAGGATACAAATATACCAAACTGGATGACAAAATCACATACAAAGCCACTCAGTCAGACTCTCAATCAGGTCAAATCAAATCAGATCAAAATCAGATCTTGCCTTCCATGTCCACAGTGGACTTTTCTGTTTCCTCGTCTTCTGTCTTTGCTGCAGGTTTTTCTTCCTCTGCTGGGGGAAAAAAAGGAAGCAAAGCTGTGATGCCAGTTACAACTTTACGTGACACCAGTGCCTTAGCGTGTGTGTGGGCTGTGAGGTTACAGTGATAGAATATTGTTCGTCCAATCTGTAATACTGCACACAATCTCAGACCCAATTCCTCTTCCCTGGTACGGCTAATTCTGTGCTGAGAAATAAATCTGCACAGATTCGAATGCTGACAGGAAACAAATGAATAACGCTCTATGTGGAAAACCTTTTGTCAGGATTAGGTGGTCCCCTTCCCCCGTTTGGTCCTCCCTCTGTTCCAGTCTGTGGGTGTGCATGGCAGGGCGTGCCTATGCGGTTCCTTCTCCCGCCAATCCACCTGAACAGTGGCCAGTGATGCCCTACAATCAACCCTATAATCAGCTCTAGCATATATGCTCCAATCTTCACCGGGTTGTTTCATCTACCACAGTGGTGCAAACACCACAGCTGGCGTCCTAGTTCAATCTGTATGCTCCTGTGTAATCGCTTGTTCCCTGCTGACCCTGTGTTTACCTGTACCTCAGATCCTGCTGCCTGCTCCACGAACCAGCCGCTCTGTATTCCAGACGAGTCAACTCCAGCACTGTCATTCCATCCTCCACAAGTTTGCAATAAAACCGCCCTTAAACTAGTACCTGGCCCACTCTGGTCCATGTGCTGCCTTCTTGATCTAGACCTGAACTAAATGTAACACTCTTATTGTGCATTTATGTTTTAATTTACAGTTTCCATCTCCCAACCGTGTCATTTCGGACTGCTGGTAAACCATAAAATGTAAGGATCTCTCTTTATTCTGCCATGCTGTCATTAAGTCAACCACGATAGTTTTGTGCATCAAGCTGACTTACTCATATCTGTCTGCCTTTGTTCCCAATGGACTTTTTTGACACATACATTGAGAATATACAATTAAATACAACTAAATCACATCTTTATCGATTTACCATTTACACCTGTGACTGACAACTTGTGCACCAAGTTGATGTTAGGAGAAAAACAAACATGTTCCCTCATGTAAGTACCTTTGTCTCCTTTATCTTTATCTTTGTCGATGCCTTTCTCCTCAGCTCTGTCGTTGTTGTCCATATCCTCCTTTTTCTCTTGGTTTTCATTTTTCTCTTCAATCTTTTCTTGATTTGGCTCCTCGTTTCCTACATCTTCATCTGTCGTGACACAAACAGTGGAATACTGTATACGTTTTGAAGCCAATTCAGGCATTGTGAGTCAAAGTGTTCACATGGAACCCTGCAACTGGTTGCAGAAAAATAAGTTGATACTTCATCATTGCAGACCATCATCTCAGAAACATTTTTAAAACCAACCGGTTGTCGTCTTCAGTTTTAAAAGGCATAGATTTTACCAGAAAAAAATAGAAAAATATCAGACAAATATTTGAATTCTGATGAACAAATGCTTGATTTAGACAGTAAAAGAAAGCTTAAATGTAGATTTTTAAAACAGTTGATTTAAAATACTTGAAACAGTTGGGCTAGTATAAGGAATAATAAACAGGAATATAACATATCATAATGGGTGGAGTTGTACAGTATAGTAAATCCTAGAATGTCATAGTATATAAGTGGTGAGGGAAAGCACAAAGCAGAATGTGAAAGAGGAGCGTACACACTGTAGGTCAAAGGTCTGTGCACAACGGTTATATTTTACAAAGTAACCAAGACCACATAATTAGACGTATTCAACATCTGTGGTCTGTGGTTTTGTGTTGCATGTTTGGCTGAATTAGCCTTCAGATGTTGTTTTTTTAACTGTATATTTGTGCTCCTCTCTGTTTGTGTCTCATGAGAAAGTAATTATGTATCTCAGGTCCTGGATAGCATCCGAGGGCCGCTATAACTCTTGCACAGAATATCTACAAAATTCATGTTCAGAGACGCTCTATCTGTCAAATATTTGTCAATGGGATGGGATTTGAATAAAACAAAAACAGAAGAGAGGTGAGGCGCTGCTTACTGCCAGTATGCAAATGTGGAATCTTAATTATATACCAGCAGCATAGATGATATTCGGAGAAAGAGAAATGGTTTCTAGCTCAAAGTTAATGGTTGCCCCTTTGCAACACGCATGCAGGCACACTCACACTCTCTCACTCACTCTCTCTCCCCCAGCAAAACACACCATAGGATCTGTTATATAGATGCATTTAGAGCTTTGTATAGGAGTTATTCCTCTGCTGCTAACAAGACTGATCAGGGTACATCTTTAATCAAACTCTGAGCTGAAGTGAAAACCAGAGCAGTGAGCTGCACGTCACTCAGCTGCTATTTTCCCCATCTCCTCTAGAGATAAGAGTCAGATCAATGTACGCTCCATTCCTCTCAGTGAGCGGTGTGTAGAGTTGTGGCAGTCTGCACACTAAAAGGAACCCCCCCATCCATGCTGGAGCCTGTACTGTACCTGGATTTTGACTCCCCATCTCCACGTCCTCTTTTCCCCCAGCATCTAGAAAAACAGAAGAGGAATTCAAAGAGGGGAAAACATTTGTGTTTAGTGCTAGACCCTGGAGTTGAATTGAATTGTCTTTTGATACCACCACAAACAGCCTTTTCATTCCATCTCTTTGTGTAGCTTAGTCTCTGTACTGCAGAGCAATGGAACCACAAAGACATGCATAAATTAAGTGGCAGAAAAGAAGGGGAAAAGAATGACACTTCTAAAGCCATACATAATTGAGGGATTTCTTTGTTCCAAGCCTCTGTGATAAGAAAACTTAATTTTTGTTAGAGCAGTGGCAGACAGGATGGGAAGACTGAATTGGAGCAAATAGAAAATTCAACTTTTGATGACAAATGACATCAAGAAGCACCAGTAGAGCCGAGAGGCTCAGAACATGTGTTAATGGTCCGTAAAGCTACATTACCATTGTCGCCCTCTTCTTCATCACCTATTTCCTCTTTACCTGAAAAGGGAGGGAAAGGAATCATCAGCCAAATGCAAGCAAGCATGGGAATAATGCCAGTCATTAATTCTGAAGAACAAAGCGACCAGTCACACTAATGATCACAAACGGTTCATCTCAAGGCAAAAGATTTGTCTTGTGAGAGCTGGCATCACATTTTGAAATAGTGACATCTACCTGCTGATTCTCTAGCCTCACTTTCAATACGTGTTTTGACAGAAGATTTCTTTCATTTATCAATCAGAAAACCTCAAACACGATAATGGCTTTTTATGTCCATGTTCAAGGTTTTCGGTAAAGAAACCTTCTACTATTGATAACGTGAGGACAAATCCTTATTTGGTTTTTCGCTCGTCACAAATTGTTAGTTTTGCTTTGTCAGCTTAGCCTTTTGCATAACCAGCTTTATAACACGCTAAAATGAATAAGGTGTCAAATGTTCAAGAGTGGATATTCACAGAACCGGAGTAAGAGTCTGTAGTTGTGCTAGCAGCTCTGTTAAAATGTAATTTGGCGCAGTGGTGCATTGAACTAAACACTAACATTTGTATGCCAACATGCATACAGTTAAAATGTAGCATTATTATGTTTAACATGTTGGTTTACAGCGATAGCATGCTACCCTGGCAAACTTACAGCTGGGACTGATGGGGACGCCACTAGTTGTGCAGATATTTGGTCATGAACCAAAGTTAAAATTGCAACCAGCATGGCTAAAAAAGGGATATGAAGTGTATCAGTATAATACTATAAGACTGTATTGTACATAAAGTTGAGTAGTGAAGATCTAAGAAGTATCACTATGATACTATGATACAAAGAGATCAATGAAAAACAAACAAACTATGACAAAGGTATTACTGAAGAATTACACTCACCTGTACAAATATTATACTTGCTAATTAATCTCGAGTCATGTCATTAGCTGTCCGACTACAATTATCTCTTCAACACCATGGCAAAATGTGTCATGCGCAAAAGACAGATTTTACTAGTGACAAAGAGACAACTATAATCCCTGCATCATATCTGTCACCCCCACCCTCCTCAACACCATTCTCGCTCTTACGCATTGTTATGCACACATAGACACACACAAACCAATGACATTTGGGACAAATTGAGTAAATGAAAGCCATGACACCAATAAGAGAACATGCTCTACAATGGCTATTGTGCAGCTTCCATAATTGCTTTTTTAACAAGCTGCAGAGAGAAACCATTTTTTCATATCTATGCAATTTTGTCCTGCACTCAGAACAATAAAAATGCCACCCTCTATTAAATGGGAAAAAGGCCAGTTCTAACAGTGGTGCATGTTTGTCTCAAGTGCCTCTGTCCATCACACGGAATGCTGGTGACACACAGTAGATGGCAATCCTTTCTATTAATCATGACTGGCATTTTGAGATGGAGCCACAGACAGGGGGCTGAAAAGAATACTTCATTGGGAAAAACAGGTTAAGATGGATGCTTCGCTGGCTATGAGGTCACCCTAAACCTTTCCTCTGCGTCCAAAAATTATGCGTGGCTGTTGCATCTGTCTAAAATGATCCCAAACAAAAATATATCAGACACGATAAAAAGCTGAATGTAATTTCCTTCCTGTTATTTGATCATTCGTATTTCGGTTATTGAATGAAACAGCATTCAATTTGTGATAGAGGATGCCAAGGGACAGATTGTGGTGTTACACACACATACATGCACATAGAAGACAACAAAAGTTTCAATGTAAGGCAGATGAGATTCATAATGGCCTCAAGTAAAGTTCAATTAGAAGAGCTTCTCTCCACACAGTAAAAACCCAGTCTGCATCATCACCAGGCCATTCTCTTATGTCATCCAAACTGCAGGGGGCAGCCTTGTCACATCTTTCCTACCCAATGCCACACTCAGTGTACTAAGTTGTCTTCACCATGAATCAGGCTCTGACATACTTCACACAGAGGGGCCAAAGTCCACACCTCAACATAGTGTCAAATCTCCAATGAATTCCTCTTCCAGAAGTATGGCGACAAAAAAGGACATTCCAGGTCCTTTTTGTTGCACTTGAGTTGCACTGGTGTGTTTTGTTGAATAGAATGTTACACACACACTTAAATGATTTATTTGCGTCGACATCAGATTCAGAGGTACAGTATCACAAGGTCATAAACAATTTAGATGCCGATATACAAGATTCCCCGTGTGTCCTACTTGCATGACTGTTGAGTAAACATCAGCTACAGTTGATATAACGCAGGAAGTAAAAGCCGTATTCAGGGACGAATAGAGAATGTGATCAAGTTTACTCACACATACACACTCACTCACACACACACAAACACACACACGGTCTAGTTATACTTTAGCTCTCTGCTCAGCCTTGTCTTTTATATTCCTTCCATTAAAGCGAACTGGAGCAAAGGACAAAAAAAAATTGGGAGCTTAAAAAATACATGAGACATGTGTAAAGGAAAATGGGGCTCTGAGATGACCAACGGCTATCACTCAAAGCCCTTTTGCATGTGAAATGTTTGCATGCAAGCAAAGTGCAAGTATGTTTGGGTTTGTGAGCGATGCTTGACAGGGTGCCACGGTGTAAAGGATGGTGAAGTACACTGTCTGTCCACACACAGCGTTATTAATCTGAACATCCATCCACCTCTCCCTCTCTCACCACCTGCCCTGCTCTTCCCTAGGTTTTTCCCAGAAAAAGTCAAGCATGCCAGACAGAAACCCAGCCAGGCATTGATTTCTGGCTCAATGTTCACATTTTACTGTGCCCTGTGACATCCACTTATCTCTCTAATACCAATCTGATATCAAATAATAGACACCGTGTGGCTGCTTGCCAGCTCAGGTGTGTTCTAAAGAGGCTGTACTGTGCCCCGGACCTCTGTGCCAGCATTCACCTCTGTGTCTCACCCACCCTCTCCCGCTCTTTTTTCTTTCTATGGCTCGCAGCGTCTGCATGCTGTGCTTCTGTTTCATGTGGATTACATCACAGCAAAGCTCATCTCACAAACACACACACAAACACATACACACAGTTAATCTGTGACCCTTTCTTTGCAAATACACTTTGGTTATTTGTAGTTGGGGGAGGATTGTGGTTTGGCTCCCCTGTTCACCAGTTGCGTTGGTCTTCAACTGCATAAAATTGGAACTGTATTTATATAGCATTTTTACATTGACAGGAATGTCCTTTGAGTCACCATGAGTGTGACATTCATTACATATATATAATAGATTAAGTGCTTGGAAAAGATCACAAGATAAAAGTGAAAGTGAGAAAATTAAATAGATAGTGTAATAACATTTAGAAATTATAATAAGAAACGCAGTATAATGATGTAATTGATGTTGTCTGATGTTCAAAAGAAGACGAAGGCTGCTGTGTTGTTAAATGGTGAGTTGTACCACAGGTTGTGTGCTCTTTTTCATTTGTGCTTTTTTTCCCATTCCTTCCTTCAGTCCACAGAGGCTGACAAAGCATTGTGCTTGAGTGGCAACAAAACAACTGTAAATGGTAGCAGTTGTTATGTGGAGGACAGAGGAGCTCTATAATTAGCTTCAGTCCACTAACCAGTGTGTTTATCATGGAGCAATAGAAAGCCTTAACGTTTTCTCTTCATCAGTGATGCGACTAAAAGCCCCTCATGCCTGACCCCTCCAGTGCAGGGGTCTGAGTCCCCTGAGGAGCGTGATGGATGTGATGGATCACACAGGCATATTGACAGACGCACTCCAACAATTCTGCCGCAGAGTGTTGATTATTCTAAAAAGTGCTCCACATATTGACTATCCCAAATAGATGACCTGCTTTGCTGACTCTATAGACACAATGGTGAAATATGGATTTTTGTGGATGAAAGATCTTACACATGTAAACAAAAGTGGTATGAGCCTCTCAACCAACTTGTAATGTCTGTCTCCGACGCTGACAGTCTGTTTTTGCAGCTTGCGTATCCTCTGCTCAGTGCTATCTTGACATCAGTATGCTTTCCATGATTAATCCGTCCTATGTGCGACATCGAACCATACCTAACCTTAACAGTGCAGTCAGTACAAAATAATTTTGTTCTCTTCTTGTGAGGGAGGTTGTCTCAAGGACTGAGTGTTCCCATGCTACAAAGCTGTGCCAAGGCCTTTTGTGAATGGATTAGTTACCATTAAGCTGCCAGGCCTGATAAATTAGGATTTATAAAGATTATTACAAAATACTTATGCCCTCCTAATGCTGCTGATTGAATTTGTGAATCGTATTGAATTACTGCTGTGGATTATGGAAAGGTATGTTGAATAGGGTGCGTAGAAATTACTTATTGTGCTTTGTTTAACAACACAAAATGCATTGGCGCCCTTGAAGTGACTGTGCTATCTAGTCCAGCCTCTCACAATCAGCGAGAGGAACCGTTTCCCTGAAGAAAACAACCATGACTGCTATCTTCAAAGATTCCCTGCAACCTTAAGGCTTGAAGACAAATGGATGGTGTACGATTTTAATTGCCTAGTAACACCCTCCAGTGTAAGAATCTAATTATCTTTGGTCCATCGTATCGGAGTAGCCTATAATTGTTTCAATATTACACATCCAAAGGGGCTGAAACTGCAGAATAGCCAGATAATGGCTTCTTAAACAAGTTTGCCTCTAAGAAAACATTCTTTTATAAAGGACCAAGCTTCATCTTGTATTCATTTCCCCAAAGAGGAAGTTGACACCAGGGAGCAAGAGATTATTGACCATGAACTGCACTCTATTCATACACAAAACAAAAAGAACAAAAATATTCTGTAAACATATCATTGCAGAATGTTTCCTCTGCCAGTAATGGTACTGTATCCTGAACAAGCAGTCATTAGTAGTAACATTAGAGTACAAAACAAACAGTGTAGTAGGCATACCTCTGTTGATATCTTCCCTTTCTTCCTTGGTTGTGGATTTTGTGGATGGCGGTGTGTTATCTATGGATAAACAAATATAAATGGTGATTTAGAGACATAGGAGAGACACATCTATAAAAAAGGCATTGTTTGTCAATTTGAAAATGACAGATGAGAGATGATGGGAGAGTGTGGCTTTTTGCAAGCCAAGCTCATTCTAACTTCAACTAACCATGCTACTAGAGCCTGTGGGAGAACACTTGCATTGTTGGATTTTAAACCTGCCCGACAAAATAAATGACTCCTGTGAAGAAAAAAGGGGAAGAATGTGAGGTTTTGAGACCGACTCCAGAGCACAGTCTGGGACAAAAGCACTATTCCATGTGAGAATGGCAGTCATTTGAACCTTTGAATAAGCTCCAGGCTGCACTGATTCAAACTCTGGCTGATGGAGCAGAATAAAAGGCCAGTTCTTGGCACTTGTGTAGAGGCCCATCAAATAATGCCAAACTGGACCAGGGCAGGGTTGGCATGATGATACAACAGAGCTGGGAATTATCAGGGGTTATTTCAGTTGGCTTGATATGGTCTGGTGCTATGTTATTATACTGTATGCAGTGTAAAATAGCTGGTGAGGAACGTGACCAAAAACAACGTGGTCGCTCAGGCGCTAACAATAGGACAAACTAATGCACTTCCTCTCGGCCAAGTCTTTATGATAGAGCCATTATGGGCACATTGTTTCACTCTGGAATATCACATTTTACAGTGCACTTATAAAACAGCCCTTTTATGTTCACCTAAAATAGAATCTCATTGAAAACACAGATGCGTGTAATTGGCAAATCATAGGGGTGACTTTGGAAGGAAAAACATTTTGATAGCACCCCGGGTTCTACATCTAAAGTAATCTGAACACTTGGTTCAACTGACAGTAAAACTAACATTATTCTCTGCTTAGTTGGTTGCACGTGTACTGTAACGTCTGTGATGGACGCAGCAGTGAGACCTGGAAAGCCCCTTTCCGAATCCCCTTGTACTTGGAAAGAAAGCTTGCCATCAAGTGTTCCCAAAGACCAACTGAACCTTCTGCCGGAGGCCGATCATTTCATCCAACATTTCATAAAAATTGCATTCTTTTGTCCAGAGAGTAAAAAAGAAACTCCTGCTAAACTCTATTGGGTGTATTGTTCCCACTATTCGACCAATATACACACATCCATGAGGCATTCTGTTCATCCCATTGCTTATTCAGGAAATTGCTGCAAAGACAAATGTCAATAGTTTATCCCGATAAGCAGTATCTGGGAGTTTCAGGCTGTGTGCCAAGATGGAGCAGTGATAAAAGCATTCTGCGCTGACAGTTGTGTTTGTGATATCTCCTGGCACATGCTGCGGAGGGATGTTGCTCTGCTGTTTCTTTGTCACTCACTTTAGGTGCTCTGGAGGCATCATGCCCGTAAGCTGGATGAAGAGAATGGTGTTGGTAAATGGTGCCGTGGATATAAGCTCTTGTAATTTTATGTTCCTGAAATGAAGTATTTTTAACTGCAAAGCGTCAGGCCCGGGATTCAACTTGTCACCAAATGAATAAACATTCAATTTCATGTGCACCATAAAACCTTGCAAATCACTGTCACCAGCTGAATCGTGCCACTCACTCAGCCTCTGTGCGCTTTAATGGAGGTGTTAAGGTGAAAAGGCAACCATGAAATATTCTGTCACTCACCCCCCTTCAGCTGCTCCTCTGTAACCTCCATGTCATTGTCTGGCAGAGGGCGAAAAAGACAGCGAGTCAAACTATGCTATATTATAATGCATGATACAACCAGTTATCACAACTTGTCTCCGTGATTGTAATTGAACCAAACAATGACAAAAGAGGAATTTGCAGTGTTTCCTCAGAATGTGATTGAGATATCTTATATTTTCTTTGGGCACAATAAGAAAAACTCATTCCTGTACACATGACCAAAGGCCGGCTGTTGAAATTCTTTCACCTCCTCATCACGCCAGCTGCCATGCTCCCAAATCATACCAACAACCCTTCACAGCCTCCCTCAATTCCCCCACCAGACGGCCTTGGATCATGTGAGTTATTACGCCAATTGACTGTGTATGTGGGTGTATGTTTCATGAGACATTCTTTTTCAATTAAGTCTACACTGGTATGCTCAGCATAAATGACACAAAAACCTCACATTTCCTCAAATTACATGGACTGCAGGCTGCGGTGGACAACTGTGCCTTTAAAAAAACCTTTGATTTCCCCTTCTGTTCTCTATAGGACTATTGTATGAGACAGACTGAGTGAACTAGAGGTGTTTCTGGGTAGATGGGTTGAGTTGCACAGTGGGAGATAAGAAGGAAGCTTTGAATGCAGCTTCAGGAGGCACTGAGAGACGAGGAGGGAGGAACTGTGGAACGCCGGCTCTCAGCTTCCATCATACACACACTCATACACGCTCATACACGCTCACTCGCCACAGCTCAGCATATTTCAGGATGCTTTGAGTCATGCCAGTATATATACTATGCTATTTAATGTACATGGTTCATACCGCATGATTGGAATACTCAATATGAGCGTGGGCACGTGTACTGAATGATATACAGTATATGTGTGTATGGCTGTGCGCGAGTCTGAGCAATGATTGCACTGTGGTTAACAAGCAAAGGCAAGCGTTAGCCTGATGAAAGGCTGTTGTCATCTGCGCTGTAGAATTGTAACCATCAGAGCTCCCTGCGGATCCAGTGACAGGCTTTTCTTTTGTATAACACTGAATAAAAGGGTACACCGCATTAATCTAACCCTGCTTGGGGAAACAAAGAAAGGCCCACTGATACGGTATAACAATAGCACAAGGATGGAACATGGAGTCTCAGCTTCTGCCACATCCTATAACATTATTGCCACTGATCAACACGGCTGTCAACTAAGGAAATTGATGTGTGTTAGTCAGGAGTAACAATATGTAACACCTTTCCTTTTCCTTCTTCTTTCATTATTGGGGTAAAAACAACACAAATAGAGGATTATTTGATGAAGCAGATGACAAACTATCTGTTTGATGACATTTTGGAAAATTCGTCTTCTTTCTTGGGATAAGATGAGAACAGCAGAGTATAAAGGCCGGTATGTATTCAAACCGATCTAAACCTCATTAATCAACATGGTATATGAACCCTCTCTGAGTCCTCTCCACAAAATTAAGAAATCGTTCCGCTCAGAAACCCCTGTAAAACCATAGCTTCAATTGTAATTGATATAATGTATTTATTAGTGACCTTCCAAATTGCTGTTGGCCTTTTTTTTTTATTTCTTTAAACTTAAATTAATGCTCTCATCCAAGTCTTGGAAATAAATACTTACCTAAAATCAAATTCTTCACAAGCCAGGACATAGCTGGATTTAAAGTTTTGCACTGAAGTGAACTACAGCCAGGCAAGTCTTACACTAAATCATCAAAAAGAAACTGTTGAGCCCATGCATGAGGATAAGGGTGTGTATTTGCACATTTTCTACATATCTGTGATTTATGCACAAACATGTGAACATTTTCACATATGACAAGCTAAAGTTGATATTCATGTCTGCTAAAGCTGACTGAGAGACTGTGAGCCACTGTGCTTTCTGGCAATCACATCACTAACACACCATGGTCTCCTAATTTCCCTGCCCCAAGGGATAGTCTCACGAAACCAACAGACTCCTTTTCCACCCCTCACAGGCTTCCTGTAGCCTTTCATATCCTCAACAAATTGCATGGGGTTCGATAGAAGCATGTACAGTGTTGTGAAAAGTATTTGGCCCAGACCCAATTTCTTCTATTTCAGCTTTTTTGTCACATTTAAATGTTTCAGAACATTTGCAATAACTTGCGATTAGTCTTTTACATCACTGTGGATTGATATTTTGGCTCACTCTTCTCTGCAGAATTGTTTTAATTCAGTCATAATGGAGGGTTATGGAGTATATAAGGTACATTCATGGTCTTGCCACAGAATCTTAATTGGATTCAAGATAGGACTTTGACTATGCCATTCCAAAGCCTTAATTTTACGACTTCTGAGCCATTCTGTGGTGGACTTTCTTGTGTGCTTCACATCACTGCCCTGCTGTATAACTAAACTGCACATGAGCTTTAGGTCAGGAACTGATGGGCGGACAATCTTCTTCAGAATTTTTTGGTAAAGAGCAAAAAATTCATGGTTCCATCAACAATGGCAAGTCGTCCAGGTCCTGAAGCAATATACCAGGCCCAGTCCATCACACTTCCACCTCTATATTTGACTGTTGGTATAATGTTCTTATTGTGGAATGTTGCATTAGCTTCACACCAGATGTTACTGGACCCATGTTTTCCAAAAAGTTCTACTTTTGAGTGGCAAATGCAAAATGAGCCTTTGTGTTCTTTTTAGTAAGCAGTGCATTGCACCTTGCAACTCTGTCTTATAGTGGAATCATGAACACTGACCTTAACTGAGGCAAGTCATGCCTACTGTTTGTTTGGGCTCTTCTGTGACTTCTTGGATAACCCTGTCAAAGTGCTGCTGGAGGAATATTGGTAGGAGGGCCACTCCTGGTAAGATTCACCTCTGTTTCACGATCTCTCCATTAGTTGGACTTTGTTTCGCATCTGTTCTTGAATTTCTTTAGATGACGGAATCATATGTTGCTTTTAGCTGACTTCACGACAGGTTATATTTAAGAGATTAAACAGCTTTGGCAGTAATTGTGGCTGGGTGTGACTACAGACAGTGAACTCAAATGTCAAATTTGGTTAATTGGTTGATTTACTGTAGAAAGGGCCATGTAAGTTTGGATAGATTTTTTTTACATCAGTAAATAAAATCATTTGTTAATAACTGCATTTCGTGTTTACTTGGGTTATCTTTTACTAATATTAAAATTTATTTGATGTTGCAAACATTTAAGTGCGACAAATGTACAAAAAAAGAAAAAAATCTGCAAGGGGGCAAATACTTTCTCACAACACTTTAGATACTACAGCATTACTTCTTTCGAAGAAGTGGGGGGTTGATGAGACTCTTCTCTTATGGACATTCAGTGGTAGGTGTGTGGATAGTGGGGTTGGGAGTATGGGGTTGTATTAAGAGCCATGTAAATAAATGTCAATTGGAGAGTCAGTGATACAGTTGGAGAGAATGCAGCAGCCCTTGCAGATATGTGGGCTGTGTTAATATTGTCAGCACTGTGGCTGATTGAGGAGAAGAGGAGATGGAGCCCAGCTTGTGGGCAGCCACCCGGATCATATTAGAAGAGGAGTGTACCCAGAATCAATTTCAACATGCTCTTACTCTCCACAACCGCAGCTGCCTGACTGCTTCTATGGTTGCAAATAATATGTGCCAAGGCAAGCATGTGGTCAATCATAATGTATGAACCAATGTGAATACTTAATTGAATCATGTCATATGATTAATTGCACTGATTGAGCTCCGCAGTTTAATCAATTAATAGTTTTACCCACTTAAGATTTCTAAAAATACAACCATGGTAATGTCATGAAACTTCCCAGCTACTGTTTCAAGGGGTGTATGTAAACGCTGATGGTCCTCTTTACCACATAGAAAGACATAGCTTTCTTTGAGATGTGTCCAGTTTAATCTTTAGTGTAAGAATATCCAAATAATGTGATAACATGTCTGACCAATAATATAATAATCCCTATCAATAATAAAATACATAATTTATTTAGTAGGAGGTTATTACATTATTGTGTTAACTTCATTTTTGCAGAACCCAATAATGTAGTAATTTTCAAATCTGCTAGTAATGGCCAATTTTGTAGTAGCATGCCACCAATAATGTGGTCATGTTTTATCACACTATTGGTGAGAATCATTATTCTCAAATAAGCAAAGCTTAAATTTGGTGTAATACTATCAGACATACCAAATATATATTTAAGTTGCATGTCAATATATAACACTAGATTATTATACTATACTACTATACTATACATCCTTATTCTGTATTGAGTATTTTGTCCAGTACCATATACCAGTACCAAAAACTGTTTGATATGTCTTCTCTTGAGCTGGCACCACATTAAAACACCTTTGTCAGTTTTTGAGAACTTTATCATTACTCATCCCAAAGCAGCTTCACCAGTTAGTCTATTTGAACATTGGGTACATACCATTGCACTACCACTGATGTTTCATAGTGATGTCAATGCTCTAATATTCAATACTCTACTAGGTGGCACTTCTTGTTTTAAATGTGTTTGTTTCATGGCTGACGTGCCTGTATGCAGGTGTGCATGAATATTCTTGTCAGCACAGGCTCATTTTCAGTTCCCTCCTGTGGCAGAGATGTAACCATACTTTAGCTTCCTCATAGTGACAGCTTGTGGGAATGCACATTGTGATAAAGTAATTTCCTGTATGCAAATGTTCTGTTTATACATTCTTTCTCCTGTCATTGTAACTTGACAGATTGCCTGAATATGAGGAAAGCAGCTATGAGAAAAATGAGAATAATAAGACTTCAATAAAGAATCTGTTGTGCCCATTCTCAGCTCTAGACATGCTTGAAACTCGTGTCACAGGGAGATCCTGAGTTTTACTTGACCACACACAGACACACACAAACACATTACAGAAAGATCAGGACGACTGTTCAAAACAGCGCCATAATTTCATAAGTGCTTGCTGATAGAGGAGGTGGTGAAGAAGCTCTTACAATGAGGAAGAATGATAAAAGCGGAGGGTTGAGGTAATTGGTGGCATGGAAACAAGGAGAGGTGTAAGTGAGAATGAGGGAGGAAGAGAGGGAGAAAGAATAGGGAGGGGGGACGTGACAGAAGGTTAGTGAAAGCGAGAGGATGTTGCGGGAGACAGAATGGGCTGAGGCCTCTGTGTGAGGCTTTCACTGTTGCAGCAAGATCTACCCGACTCTCTGTCTCTAGCAGTGAGGATGATGAGATGTTCTGGAAGCGCTCGAGCTGAGCGCACGTGCAGAGTTAATTCACAGCTTCTGATTCACTACAACTATTCTGAGGAGGTGAAACACAAGTTTTTTCACAACATGAGGTTTTGTTTTCCTTACATGGTGCAATCATACCAATCAACATGTCTTTCTTTAAAGCACATCTATCAACTGCTGTTAAACCACTCTACCTGGTGCAGTCTGACTGGATAAAACATGAAATCACTCCCTTGCAAGGGTGTCTACAATCCCAGCAGCAGCAATTACATTATCTTTGAAATGTTCTTTTAGAAAATAATATAATTATATTTTTTTCCTAGATAGTAAGGTAAGCTTTGAACATGCACATGAGGTGAGAGCCGGTGTGGACGAGCGCGGTGAAAAAAAAGTGTCTGCCTAAATCCAGTGGGGTATATTTAGCCACTTGGTCTATAACAGAATTAATATTTTCTCTTGCCCGCACATGCACACAAAAAAGTGATAAATGTGGCCCTGACTCCAGAGGTCAAATAGCACGTGACAGACGAGACACTGTGATGAGGAAAAGCACCTGGGGCTGGTATCACATATTGTGCTGTGGTACCCTTCTGGAACGACCCCCCAGTTAATCAAAAACTGACCTCTGGCTTATTCATTAGCAACTTATTTTCATCTTGGTAAACAACTGTTTTTTTTAAGAGTAATCTTCTTATAATGTAATCTCTGAAAAGTTTTCTTCTTTCCCTTTCTGAACCACACGCAGCCTGTTATTTTGTTTCCTCCCTGCTCCCAGTCATGGAGCGACGTAGGGCATTTATCCACTGACAGCACTTGTAAATGGGGAGAGTGATAACTGGAGAACAACAGCTCCAGATTCTCATCTCAGAGCACTAATATGATGAGACGGGTGCTGGGTGCATGAGGGCAGGCAATATAATTAAGGTCTCTCCCCAGAATGTAATCTTTCAGGGAAGAGCCTGGGCGGGGAGCGGGACAGATGACAGGAGCGCAGGGGAAACAAAACACTCTCCATCTGGGAGCAGCGAGATGAAGGCCGGAGAGCCGGTATTCCATTGGGGAGGGAAAAGTGAGGTAAATGGAGGTAATGCTAGGATGCTGAAGCCAGCCAGCCAGCCTCTTTCAGCTCCTCGGCTATTTAACTCAATCCTCGGTGGAGCCCCCTTCAGAGCTGGTGACTGCTCCTGGGCCCCCAAAAAAGATGATGGCATGAAAGGGGGGCGGGAAATGAGAGAGGGACAGAAAAGAGAGTGGCAGTTGAAGATAATGGATGTTTGTTTATTTTGCATACAGAATTGAGGAGCAGTAACCATGGATGATCAGTGGTTGCTATGCATCCCTGGGCCTTCTGAGGGCCAATATTACAGTCAATCAAATCTGGCATTAAAGTCTCATCACAGTATCAGCAATTATTTAAAATATCAGCTTGCTGATTCACTGACAATAAGTCTTACTATTCCAATCCTATTATGGCAATCCATGGAGAGCCTGACACTTTTTTAACCAACTGTCACCATAAATCCACACTAGTAATCTACCAAATTTTCTTTATATTTGGAGGAGTCAGGAGTGACCAGGAGTCAGGTCATGACACTGCTGCTTCCAGAAACAAGATATCTCGTGCTGCAGATATTGCCCTAGGATACACAAGGTAGCAAAGTAGCCTTGCTCTATACAGATGGCTAATGATGACATCGCACAAATAATCAAAATCCTTGAATGCTCATCATTCATCAATCCATTAGTCTGTTCAACTCAGCAGGTTGACAGAGAAGATGATTAAGTATTAATGATATGTGGCGGAGTCAGTTGAAAGAAATTTGAAGAAAACACACATACCTTGAAAAATCACAGACATTTGCTTCTTGTAGATGGTAAAGTCGGTCTCGAGGAAGACGCAGAAAATGACCCGTGAGATCTGTACAGGAAAAGAAAAGAAATGTAAAACCAATTTGTGTACAGGCTTATAGCAAATGTGCTCTCTGGTGAACAAGACTACAGAAAAAACTAAAAGGACATGTTTAGACCAGACGGTAGCAATCTGCATGAGCAGATATAGCTATTCAGAAGTGTGAAAATCTCATGAGTTACCCTCCCAGTCAAGACCACCCGGACGATAACCTCTGGGATTTTAAGAGAATATTACAGCATGTTGCATCAGTACAAGCATTATTGAATGAATGCTTTAGTTAGACCAGAGCAATATGCCTCAGTATGTGGAACGATAGGAAAGTGCAACATTACAAATCCAAATTGAAAATTACAATAGAAAAAATGTACCCTACTTCTAAGGATAATAAAGCCAGAATGAGAGACTGAACAACATGGAAGAAGAAACTCTTCTGGAATGAGATAGTTATGAAAAACAACCGTTATCCAATTTGAATTGCTATGTAGTAGTGTGACAGTGAGTTATGTTAATGACAATCTATGCAGTGGATACTTTAGATGCTTTGAATTTGATCATTGTCATGGTAATCTCAGTGTTAGTTTTGTGTGTCACAGCCCTCACCTAACATTGCTAGCACTGACATTGGAACAGTGACACGTGACCACGTGACAGGCTTGCAAGTTCAAACAATGCTAACAAGATGTCAAAAAGTGACACGTCTGGAATAAGCCCCAAAACGTTCAATGCCAGATATGTCACAGGATACTGGAACATCACAAACACCCTGCATACTAAACCGAATACTGTCATGATTTGGCCCAAGCCGAAGATAACGCTGGACAGCATCATGTTCTCTAGTGCTTATGGTCACCCAGACATATGTCGTATTATCGAACATGTAAATGACGTGTAAATATGTCAGTGATAATCAATGAGGAAGCAACGATGACCAAATAATACAGAGAGCATTCACGCTATACACTTTCCATATTGTAATACTGTTATCAAAAAGAAAGAGTCATACTCTAAGCTGCTGAAAGAAAGCAGAGAAAGAGGTCACCTCCTTTACTTTCACTCTTCTCTAGCAGAGTCTTAGATGTGCAGACATCAGTCACAGTCACGGAGATGCATTACACACCCCGGCAGCACATAATCGCTCGACTGAATAATGGCAATTTTACACAACAGCCATAATGGCAGCTATCTGCCCACCATCCTCTTCTGTGCAGGATAGTGATGTTATGAGGGAATAAAGGGAGCTCACCAGCTTTAGCCCCATTCCTGGCCCTGCCCAACACAAAGATCTGATTCAAAGAGGCATCCTTCTGGTGCTCATACAGACATACATCTATTAATAGTTGATGATCCATGCTTTAAAGTAAATGCTAGGAGCTGCAACCGGGATGGTAACATTTTATTTCGCTCGATGTCTTGGGGGGGCTTTGTTCATAAAATGTAGACTCAGTCTCTTAACCCTTCAACCCCGGCAGATAATGAAAGAAAGCTTTAAGTCTCCTTTGAAGGCACAGGCTCACTGACAAAACAGATTGTGCGAAAAGTGAGAATACGCCAAGATGGTGTATACCACCGGGTGCTGGAAGGCCACAGGACAGCAGTTCCCCAGGAATTTCCATTACTCTTTTATGGAGCTCCATTCTAAAACTGACTGCCCACTGTGAAACAGGATGAATCATGAATTCATGAATAGCACTGAAACACACAGTGTGTGCTCATGTGCATGCACATACACTGGTACCGCTGATGATGATTGCATTCCCTAGCCTGGCATGGCCAGACCAACTCAGGCTATGCATTTCCTATAAAGGAGAAGTATTACTCGGAGTTAACTGACAACTTGTGCTAAAGGAAAACCAAATAGAAAATCTTAGTATCCATGTCATGTAGACTCTTTCTGGCTCTCTCTCCCTCTCTGTCAATCCCTTTGTTGAGTTTCTGCAACGGCATCTCCACTTTCTGCAGACGGCTTGGGCAAGTTCTTTTATTCTACAGATAAGAAACCCATCGTGTGATTTCTGACAGATATCACCCAGACCAGGATGCCAAATGAAACCAGAAATGCCAGCGTCGAACATTGACATTCTGTCTGTGTCCAAACAAACACTGTTGGCCAAGGCTTCATAACATTGTGAAATAAATCAAATACAACAGAGAATGTGATTTTTGGCTTTTCTTTGTAAATACATTCTACTAGTCTGTACTTAAAACAGCTTGTTCTTTCAATGTCAACCAGAGACAGCTTATCTCCTGAATGCACACCCTGGGTTATTACAGAAGGGTCTCCACGAGTAGTTGGAGAGCATTTTCCTGAATAGTCTGAATCCAGCACACATGCACCAGTCATTTTTAATTATATATACACTTTAACATAGACCTATAGTTATCATGCGATGACGTGCAAACACACCTGCAAAACATAACAAGAGAAAAGATGCTTAACATAATGACATTACACTTTATGTCTGTAATTATATTCATACAAATGGAAGATATGAATTAGTTAAACAAGAAAACAAAACAAAACACACTCTTCCTGCCAATGAATATGATTTAACTGAGCACGGCGGAGAAGAATATGTTACTAAATACTATATACTTTTGGAAAGGAGGCCAAACAAATTGTTCAGAGGCTACAAGGTATGTGTGTGTGCGTGTGCTTTAAGTATGCACCCTGCAGCCGCCAAGGTTGAACAAGTTAATGGAAGACTAATTAGAAAGCTGGGATCACTGCATGCTAGCCTGCCTAGTCATTACTCATCCCTGATTGGAGGACCTCTGCCAAAGGGTGAGGACAATATGATTGGGTCCCAGGGTTGCATATGAGGAGGATGGTCGGTTTAACAGAAGCGTGTTCTGCACAATAAGATGTGAGACAGTGTTGCCTGTCTTGACCTGTCACTCTTTGATCTGCATTTGGTGGGTCACCAGCTCTGGGGGAAAGCTTAGGGTTCTGTGGAATCAAAGTTTTTTTTCCAAAAACAGTCAAAAAAGGATTATTAAACTGCAGAAACAGTATGATTTAGACATCATGCCAAAGCTTTGATTTTTAGGACAAGACATGCATTCAAAGTAATAGTTTGAAATATTGAATTAATCACTTCACCCCTGATGAGTGCTACATGATAGGTGAAAACTTGAGAAATGGAGTCGCTCAATTCTAATGCTGAGTTTCAGTACTGCAATATACCTACATTCTAGTGGCATTCATTTATAGCCCCACTATTTGTCTACACTAATGTGAAATATTTAATGACGCAGGTTAAAGATCTTATTCAATTATTTCATTTAAATCCTCTGCATAACACGTTGCTCATTGCCTAATCAATTCAAAACCAATGCCTCTTAGTTGTAATTGAGTTCTGAATATATGATGAGATGAGACTAATTAAAATAATAATGGCGGGGGTTCAACCTACGCCTTTGTTACTCATTTGCAAGAGACACAAAGTGCAGTAGAACAAGATTTGGCAGTGGCTAGCTCTGTCAGTTTGTGTTCCACGGTGTTAATGAGCAGTATTAAACGATATGAAGGTGTCCTACTTACATCTCTTGTTCAAATGAAATGTTGTATGTGATTTTTAATTTGTGTCTATCTGTGGCTCATCATTCTAATGCAAGGCTCACCAGGTGCCCCAGACTTCTGCTGGCTGACTAACAGATGAGCTGTCATGGCCGGCCACCCATGCCCATAATTACATTGGGGGCACTGCCAGTAGAATCTGACGTGCAAGCGCAACACACGCACTTTTTATACTTGCATTTCCTTCTTGATTCTGTCACAAACAATAATAGGGACAGGTTGCCCTAACATGTCTGCTCCAGCTGGAGCCTGAACCCATGGGAGATCTGTGTCTATGTTTCCTGTGCTGCCTCGTTACCGAGCCACTGGCTGATGCAGAATCCATCCAGATGGACAACAGCGACAAGAGAGATACAATATTAACACTGGATGAAATGATTCATTCATTTGCTCATGTTCAATGTCGTAGTGCGTAAACACCAGTGTGTGCTGGATGTAAGGGTTCCTGAACAAGTCAGCAACCCATCAGAGTGGCCGGGCATAATGAACTGTATATATCACACACACACACACACACACACACACACACACACACACACACACACACACACACACACACACACACACACACACACACACACACACACACACACACACACACACACACACACACACACACACACACACACACACACACACACACACACACACACACACACACACACACACACACACTGTAAACGAGGTACATTCATTTTGTCTGTTTCGCTTAGGATTTATTCATCTCGGGCATGACATGTTGTATTTGACATAAGAGTGCTGTGTGTGCAGCATACACATAGTACATGTCGTTGTTCGAGACAGATTGGAGAATTCCAGCGAATTATTCCTGAGCCAGAAATATCTCCCCATCAAACACAGCCTTCAAGCTGCATCATCAAAGCCATAATCATGGAGTGCCCGTCTCCTTTGTTGGATTGGATAGAGGGTTCACTTTGAGGCTGGTGGACCATATCCAGGCCTTATTACTGATGTAATTACACACCTGCGTCCCCCTCACCACTAGTACACAGAGCCTGCAGCATGGAACAGCAGCAAAAACCTCTGCTTGGGTCTGACAGGTATCTATAGTGAGAGCAGTGTTGACCTTTAAAGACAAGTAAACTACTGCTTCATGACCAGGACTGCACAACTGCTCAGTCCACGTTCTGCTGCTGAAGAAGTGCTCGTCACTCTGACATCCCTGGTGTCCGCGCTCTTTACCAGAGGTAGAGATTATGTTGGCGGCAGGGCTGACATCAGCGGCCAGGCACTGGCACCGGCTTCTCGGGTGAAGCCGCGAGCAGCTCCTCCATTTGACTTTGATTGACCCCGTCTGCCAAGAGAGCTGCAGCTCCACCTGCAGCAAGCTGGTGAATTATCATTTCAAAGAAGTGCCCAGAAAAGGTTATTCCTTTGAACGAAACATCTCCATCCATACATCAAAGGAAAAGCCTGACATTGGGCTTTGAGGAGGCATGGTTACAACCAAAGCCTGGAAGAAAACGCTGAGCTCAATTTCTTACTTTCCAAAGCCGGAAAGACATTAGATGCCCACTACAGTGTATATCATGATAATAGCAGGTAGTAGTAAATGGAGTCAGCTTAAAATTGCTGAAAAGATGACAGATTTAAGGAAATAGTTAGTACAGGATTATGTGTGTGTTCAGCACAATTGGACTAAATAGGGGTTATCACATTCTGATAAACTACCAGGTAATTACATCCGTGTAAAGCATCACCATGCGGCTTCTGAGGCTGTATTCAGTGCAAAATATAGAACATTTTGACAGGCAACTGCTGTCTTGGCAGATTTGGCAAGAATCTATAATATAACAGCACTTTGTATGTTAATTCAACAATCGCTGCATGTGACTCCCATTTTTTTTTTTTACACATTATACCTGCATAAATATTTTCACTGTATTATTCAGGCTTCATTGCTACGTGCCGTTGTAGACAAAAATTGAAGTACACCATGCTTGAGGCCTCGAGCATACCAGCCCACTTGCAAAAAGTAGTTCTCAGACTAGAAGACACAGTATTTGACTTTCACAGGCTTTGAGTCCTGCCAGCTTCTGTTGCCAGCAGCAGAAGCACTCCTCATTCAGATTTTTTTCCAAAGACAGGCACACTTTCAGCATGGGTAACCCACAATTCACCCTCTCTTTTTTTCCTTTTGACATTTATTCTTTCTCAATAGAAGGACAGGCTTTAAACAAACACACAGTGGCTGAATATATGTTTTACCACAGCAAGATCTTCTAGACCACAGGAGCAGTAGCTGACATCACCTGACAGCGACTAAATGTTTAGTAGTACATAATCAATTAGAGTTGCCAACAAGAGGACTTGTAAGCCTCTTGGAAGAGTTCTAGGGGAAATGTCAGTCCCACCACTGCCTCCAGAGATTTGAGGTTCACAATGCTACAGCATCTTTTTGGCCTTTGACCAATGATGCCACTGACTCCACTGACAAATTTGTCAATTAATATTGATGGTCAAATAATTATAATGATTGAATATGTGTGTTGAGTCTATTGGGAATAGTGTGAGTGTGAAAGAGAAGGATTGGGCCATTTTCTAATCATAAAGATGAGAGGTAGTGCAGCTGCAGACAAGGTCAGAGGGGAATGATGAAGGAAGGACTAATATGAGGGCTGTATCTATGATCCATGGCTGCATTTGTAATGATCTGACCTCTGGACAGCCCCTGGTTTATAACAACCTCTGCTGATAAGGCAAAGTACTGTATGTGTGCATGAATGTGGGCGTGTGTGTAGAGGGCTCAAGGAATAACTGGTTCAAATATACACTTGACTTGAAGTTCCAAACTTCGTATCGGTCCTAAATTAGAAATGTTTTGCTCCGAGTGCCTTTCTTATGTCTTTTTGAGAATCTTTAAACTACGGTGAATGGTGAGCTTTCAACAGATCAGTTAATAGATGTCTTCAGAAGAAAAACTAAATCCTCTAAATCTCCACTAATAAACCACTGAGGTGTGTAGCTACCTTTAAACTGCAGAAACGTGAACATGTCGTCCCTGAGCTCGTCTGCTTCTACTGTGGCGATTTCAACAGCTTTTCGTTTACATTTGACAATTCTCTCTAAAAGGTGTTGTCGGTCTCCTTAGGGGGATAAACATAGTGAATACATTTCCAACATTAATAAAACCGTTTTTTGGATGTCCTGAAAGCTTTCAGTCCTTCTCTACTCTTTTATTGGTTGACTGGTAGTTTTTATGGCACACCAACTGTTATTATACATTATGTCCTTCTGCATTGCTAGGAATGTTAGCGTGCCCCCCTGCTCAGGGTGTGCATGTGTGTCCTCTTGCTTCCCTTGCACCTGCCGGTAGAATTTCAGATGAAGGCAATATTGGGACCCCCAAATCAGAATAAACCAACTATAGTCTGGAAACTTGAATTTATTATGTATCATGAAAAATAAACAAACCGGAAATGTTGAATATCATTGCCTCACAATGTATTCTGTGTGCTAGGCTCTCACAGTCTGCGTCAGATCATCTCTCCTGTTGAGCACCTTCAAAGCATCGACTAGTCTCTGACACCTTGGCTGCACTCCCAATTCCCATATTGACCGTCAATAGGCAGTATTTCATGTCAAGGTGACGGATCGGTGCATCGTGCGGATGTGTCAGGCTCTGTGTCTGCTCATCTGCTCTCCAGAATCATGCCGGGGTTATCCTGCTTGGTTGTCAAATCCACTAATATTTTCATTTTTCCTTTTTCTGCTTAGTCAATACCTGCTCAGTCTCTGGGAGCCGGCCAACTCAGCCCTCTCTGAGGAAGGCTGGTGGTGTGCAGCCAGTTATAGACATCCTTAAAACTGAACCCGTTAGGCCCAGCTCATGCTGATGAAGTCATTACACAATGTGTGTTATTTGTCAGATAGAAACAGTCTTCACACATCAGCTACATATTTGCCCTGTCTGGGCCTGAGTTGTTTCTGAGGGGCTTGACTGAGAGGAAATTTGTGGTGCAACCCAGCCAGATCCTCTCCAGTTTGAGTATTACACAAAAGCTGCCAGATGAATGGGAATCCAATCACAGCTTCCCATGGCAAAATTACCGAAACAGCATACAAGCTGGGATGTAGATGTCATGTATGTAAAAACCACAGGAGCCATGGCCAGACACAGAGGAGGCACTGGTGACCCGCAATTTAACAAACTAACAAACATGCCCGCATTTCTTCAGAACGGATGTGCTTCAGCTGCTGTGCATTCCCATTAACCATGATCCCCAGCCTCGCAACCCAGTCGGCACTTGAAAATGATAATGCAGAAGTGTGTGGGCTGTGCTCTCTCTTGCTACACAGAAATGCAAATAACTTCACTTAGTTCTCTACGGTTTTACCTACAAGTGGAGTTTTCTTCTCTCCCTGGGAAGCTTAATGCCATAAGGTCAGGAAGAACACTCATTAGAAAGTACTCTGCTTCACATACACTTTGTTCTAGCTAAAGCTATTACCCCTTTGTTACTTCTATAACTGAGTCCATACAAGACGGCAACACAATGTTCAGGCAAATGTTACTTTATATATTTTAATTTTCTTGCTGCTCATCCACCGTCTGCATTAGAGCTGGAACTGAAACCTCTGAGAAAAGGATCATTAAAGTTTTTTTCACTTTCAAATCCAAACAGTGACACAATCAGCTAAGCAGTACTCATTATTTAATCTCAAATTTATAGAGAACTTTTTTTTTCTTGCCATAGAAACACACTCATTATTTTCACAAAACCATTCTGTGATGCCATGAGGAGTAACCGGAGCTTTTAGGTGTATATATGCAGCTTACAGTGTAATGAAAGAGGATAAAGAACTCCTTAAATAAAAAGGCAAATATCAATGAACATGTGTTACAGTCAAAAAGGTGAGCCTTTTCACATTAAAATGTCACAATAGAAACTGGGGGGATATGGCAGATTTACACACTGCTGAATAGAGCACAGGTTGAGTGCAATAGCAGGAAATAAAAAACAGGAAAACTAATCCTGAGAGTGATACCATATGGCTGTGTGGGCGACATCAAACAGGGAATCAGGCCTCAAAGCAGAGGTGCTGTTTGACATAAAGTGGAATGAAGATCTGGTCTGGACTTCGTCAGATGTGCAAAGCAAATTTACAGTCTCTTGTTCCATGTGTATGGTAGAGAGTGTCAGGAGTATTTATTTATTCTGGCAGGATGGCAGAAGGCAAAATGCCTATTGAGGGCCCAGTGGATTAGAATTACCATGAAAGAAGAGAAAATAATAAAACATGAAATTCTGCGTAAATCATTATTACATAGAAACAATGTTGAATTTCACTATCACTACTCACTGAAAGGGTAAGGGCTGGAACAACCAAAGTAGAAATGCACAGATGTTGATTTTGTCATAAGATTGAGAATAAAATTCTGTTCTCACAGAAAGTGGCCAAAACAGAATCTTTGAAAGCAGTGAGTAAGATCAAATTATCTGGTTTTGGTTTTCTCTGTGCTGCGCTAACCAATAGGATGGGACGCTGATTAGATAGTGTACATGTAAGTGGCTCACGTGGTTTAAAGCAGGTTAATAACCTAAGAAGAGTTAAACAATGGAGATTTGTGCAAATGAGTGACATGTATTTTAGTATTTTTTTTTCCATTACAAACAGCTGTGTTATGGTAGATCTAGTCAAAGGCCCAGTTATGGACTGTTTTATTATCAAGACACATTTGTTCCATTTACCGTTGGACTTAACACATTTTAGATCTGAATACCTGGAATCATTTCTTCACCAGCATGCACTTTGAAATCTGATCAATCTTTCCCTTAGCTTAGCATTGATTCCAATAATAATATTTGTTGTTTGTCTTTTCTTTTGTTCATGCTGGTACAACAAGGATCAAAAAACATGTGTGGGGATCATCATCTAAATAAGGATTAAGGTTTGCTGTAGGAGGAAGCAGACTTCTAATTAGCCAAATGCTGTCAAGCTCACTTTCTAAAAAGAAGGCCAAAAAGCTTCTCCTTCAATTAGCTTTTGTGAACAAAATATCTCAATGCACTACACAACCTTAGAGTTAGACGGTTTTAAGACAAATTCAAATAAATCTATCGAGAAAAACTGTAATATATAGTTATCAGTGATCTTGAGCATGTTTGCTGTAAAGGACCTAAGTGTAGAGCTGGATGCTACTAAGCCACAGTCACAGCTATTAAAAACAGGCCTTTAAGGGCCTTTCTGGTTATTCATGCTAGAAGCACAATTCAGTCAGACTGATCAGAGAGCTCATAAGTGCGGTCTGTTTCTAAAATAGGCAGCACTGTGCTTTTCAAACACCAATCCACGACTAAAAAAAAAAAAAAACATTCAAAAGACCCCCTTGAGCAACAATAAAATTGTTAAAGCGGGTCTAATTAGCATGGTTAGTGGAAGAAAGCTCTGTGCTCAACTCTTGAATATGAATCAAAATGTTTCACTTGTTGGCAGATCAAATAAAAAAAAAAACAATTTAAAAATATCCAATGACTAGTTGACTTTATAGATATAACTGTGGGCTAATATGATAAATACAAACAAGGAGATATGAGCTTGTGTAAATATACGTGCTGAGAGAAGTAAACAGTATTAGTGAGTATTACTGGACATGAATTTTTGTTATGTTGGGAGTTGCAGAAGGTCATACTAAAGAGACATAAGGACCTTTAGAAAAGAAAATCTACACGGAGGTCGTAGGGTAAAGAGCTGAATAACAGAAGATGGTTTATTTTTTATGCAGCAACCACACGGTGCTGAGTCTGTGACCCTCATGATGGACAGACATACAGCATGGTTCCACAGGCTACAGTGTTAGCAGTATCTGTGTCAGTCTAGCTGTCGCTTATAAAATCAATGACCTCCCCATTTCTGCCACTGTTTACCACTCTGTCTCTGGTAAGCTTCCTTAAACCCGACTGAAACCAAAGGGAGAGCTAGTTATCTTGCAACCTCATACCTAAGTGACTATCCACAAAAGACTCGTAATGTAACAACTGTGCAACATGGGGCACAGAGGGCTGCTGTAATTAATAATGCTAATCCAGCATCACGTTATATGTGCTCTTAGAAAAAGACAAACAAGGATAAATAGGAGAAGAAAACAGTGCAGAAAGGGTATGATGAATGAGCAGGTCCACTAAGTGACTAATACCAGGGGTTTAAGAGAGAGTACCCCCCCCCCCCCCCTGTTATTAATATTTTAATAAACAAGGACATACAATATTTTCTAAGTAATATACCCATTCTAAATACTAATTAATGTTCCTGATAAATACAGACCGTTAAAGATGTGTCGCGGGACTAATTAGATCAGTGGAAGAAGAGTCGCTAAGCATGCAGGGATATCACATGGGACTGTGGAGTAAAGAGGGAGAGCAACCAATCAGTCATGTGGGGGAGACCCAGCTGGAAATCCTCCCTGCTCCATCAAGAGGAAACCAAGGGATAATATAATACCTTCATATCCATAAGTAACATCCAGTGGAAAAAAGCAGATGTGATTCGTCTTTGCGTGGCAAACGGCCACTTAAAACAGCACCTGAGCGGCGAAGAGGAGCCGGGACAGGGTCTTTGAGGGAGTGAAGGAAAACATCAAGGTGGTGTGTTGGGACGCAGCAGCCCCCCCCCCTCCGTAAGCCTGTTTTAACCACTCCTCTTACCAGGTCCAAGTGGACATTCACATTCTCTTCAGTGCCAGATGCTCAGAAGTGGGTCAACTAATGGAAGAGAGGTAAAGGGCTCTCAAGGAGATACATAGAATAATGCGGTCGAGAAAGATGCTGTTATGTTTGTTACCATCTCATAAACAAACTCAGTGTTGGCAAATGGTGCTAAAAATCTATCTTAACATAGTCCATGAAGCCATCTCTCCAGAATGAGACGAACCGGGAGGAATAAAGTCCACGTTGACCCTGTGACCTCTGGAAACGCACTCATATATATTATCATTCTATATGCCTCTGCTTTGACCTTTTCAAATTCCTCTTTAAAGGTTGCGTGTTCCTGGGTCTGTGGGCTGCGCAGGCTCTGCAGGAAGAGTTGGCTGAGTGAGCGCACCTCGCCTCTCCACAGAGTGACCTACAAAACCATTGTATTAAAAGAAGTGTATTTATCATTGCTTTCCACACCACTCTGTTCTACCTGCTGCACAGAACACATAACCTCCTCATCCTCAAGCTCAAGTGCTCCACCATGCACTCAACACTTTCAAAAGCTTCTTTTTTTTAAAAGATTGGATTGGTTACAGGGATCTCTAAGAAGGAAGCATATCGCTTGGCTGCTTTGTGAGGTGAAAATGGTACACAGGAGCCAATGAAAGTTTAATCAGTCTGTGATACGTCTGTGCAGAGCCACCTGAAACACGGAGGAGAACTAGAATAAGCCATGGCTGGTCACCGATTGCAATGGGGCTGTCCTTTTTCTTCTTTTAATACATTTGCATTTGTAATTATTTCTAATTAACATAAATGTAGATTCTCTCAAACTACTTGATATCTATTTTTGACTGATGTCTTTCATTAAGAGTGAAAAAATAGAGTGGTCTGCTAAAAGTGAGATCTCCTCACACAAGAGGTACACTTCTTAAAACCTGCATTAAAGGAAATACTGCAGCAAGATTGTTACTCAAGCCCGAAGTAAGGCCTGAGGATAAAGGGCTAACCCTAGGGCCTAAACTTAAAGCAGCTTTTTTATCTTTTCAGATTATGAATGAAGCTGTCAGGATGTCAGGTAGTGAGAGCCTTTGGAATAATTGGGGCTCAAAGGGATATCAAGCAGAGGCAACAAAGAATATTTAATATACAGTACTGTATATGTGTGTAATTATCCACATGTTGTAGCATCTCTACTTTCAGCCCCCAGCCCAATCTCCTGGTGTGCTGTGAACAAATATGGCTTACTGCTAATTGAGGTTTCCGTGTCACGAGGCACCCGAGTCTACGTTCTACGTAACTTCCTTCAAAATTAGTACCACTTTCATCTGAATAAATAAAACATTACTTTTCCAAGCTACAATTGACCTGGGCATATCAAATCAGGCAGCCTTGATTTGGCAACAAAACAAAACAATTAGCTGGAAACCCTCTGTAACCAAGACTAAAGAAGCCCACGGCAAACAAAGCCACCAGTTCCCCATTATTCCTCCAATAACCTTATTAAGATATTTACTGGAACCATGAAGCTAATGAGAGGGCTATGACACATTTGTATTATAAACACTACTTTGTTTTATCTTGGTGCACTGAGGAAATGGAATTATTTCCACAACGGCATCTCCATTCTGATATCCTTCCTCTCCTGGAATGATTTTGTTTGGCTTGCTGTAGCTCATCTACTTATCTCCGCTCCAATCTCATTGTTAATTCTTCCACACACAATGCAGTTCCATTTTAATGGTTAAAAATAGGTTTCTAGAAAACTTAAGTAGGTTAAAAAAAACAGTGGAACTCTGATGGGCATAAAATGACTGCAGCACATCTCTTTATCAGATATTTATAGCTCAGAGTGACGGTGGTGTGTTGTGATGTGTCTCTCCACAGGGATGTGGCTGAGGCTCTGTTCTGACATACAGTGTATCAGTGTCCCACTGTCTTTGCGACCTAAACATACAGAGGCGCATGTTGACAATAGTGCACACACAGCAGTAACATGCTGTCCTGTGCGCATGATGTCCTGTGTGCTGTGACTAAATCTTTAATTCATGTGCTGTGTCTGTGCCGGGTCCTCGCCGTGTTTTGGCCGATGGCTGCCTGTCTGACACAGGGGGGCTGGGTGGGGGGGGGTGGGGGGGTGGATGTGGAAGGGTTAGGGTTTGGTTGCGTCTCAAAATCGAAGCAGATGGCAGCAAGTGAGAATTTCAAATGGACTTCACTTCCTGCTTTGTGGTGACTGCAGGTCGTCAGGGTCAACAGACAACTTTGAGATTGCAGCCCAAGCGGCGCACACAGGAAGAGAGTGGGTGACTCTTTTATCACCAAGACATATTGAAAAAGCAGCTGAGAAAAGATCCCAGCATCACGAGGGGAACACAAGACCCAGAGGTATATCTCTCAGGCTCTCACCTACCCAGATAAGGCACTGAGCCTGACAGCGCTTTCATTTCTGCCACATGCTTATTTCATTTGATTGAGCTTTAATGGGTTTCTGTGGATAACATCCCTTTGTTTTTCACTGTATTTTTTTAAAATTAAGATTCAGAATGACATGTTGAAGTCCTCTTGCTTTTGTAGCTCCAGTCTACTGCAAAATGAAACTGAGCTTTTGTGCACAGGGAGCAACCATTAAGAAAGGATTTAGTTTCTCACAAAATCGACAAAGAAATGGCCGAGGTGGTGTTTGTAAAACCAAAAGGAAACGAATAAAAGTAGCAGTAGGCACTGTTTGGGGCTGCGTTTATAATCTGGACATTGACAGAGAACGAAAGTTCTCTACTGTATGCCATTAAGATGTAAATTGATTAGCACTGACACAGTATAAATTGTCCCTACCTAGAACGATAACACAAATTTACTTTTCTTTTACTCATTGAAATTCAAATTTTTCTCAATAGTATGATATAACTGGTGCAGTTTAGTAATCTGGAAACTGTATGGATATGAATATAAATGTACAAAGCCACCATAGGATAGACTATATTTCAAATCAGCAGGCAGATCTATCGTTCAGCAGTCCCCAATTAAATTTGACATTCTGTATGAGGCAGCTTTAAGCAGTTAGTGGTGTGTGTTTATGAATATGTATTTCTTTTACGCTGTCAATTAAGCATTGGATAAACGTCCATGATACGCTTTTCACGAGCTTAAGTGTAGTCAAACTAATTCTAATTAGATGGTTTATATCAGAGGCTCAGATTAAGTGCAAGGAGCTGTGCATATCCCATCGGCACAGGCCTACTATATGTGGGACTGTGTGTTTTGTAGGAATAATAAATCGTCTTGCATGTTTTACACTTCAGAGTTGTTCAGCCTTAGCACGTAAAGGATTTACTAGCCAACATTCCAGAAGGGAAAAAAAAAAATATCAGACATCTGTTAGGCATTTCCAAGGTTGATGGTTGATGTGCTTTGGACAGTGTCATTAAAATATCCCAGGTCACGGCCCAGCTCTCCAGGTGTCAGGGGACTGGACTCCCATGGGCTTTGTGACGGAAAAGAGGATTTGGAAATTTAATGAAAAGACAAGAAAATGTATAAGAAAACCTCTCTACCTAAAACTGCCGGAAAGCTTCCAGAATGAGGATTAAGGTTCAACTTCCATCTGTGTGACGGACAGACGAGTACTTAGCAGACAATTTTAATCCGCTAAAAGCTAATAAAAGCACCACCATGCTGTTTCATCATGAGGTGAGCCAGGCGGAGGCTGATGCTGACTCTCTCCCTCTGATTGGCCGTCTGCTGATGAGAGGTTGACATCCTATCTATACAGCCCCAGACCCCACAACAACCTCAGGCTTAGGGGGTCAGAAATCAGACCTTGGGTCACATCAATCTCATGCCCAGTGTTAATACTACAAGGGATGGGCTTCTGCCTCGTATGAATTCATGTCCCTCATGGATGTAACACAAGTCTTTATTGCTCTGTCGAGGAGAGAGAAACTCCCATGTGCCTACTTTAAAGACTCGCTGCAGTAGGAATGAGATCAACATAGCTCTGCTTTTTGATGTTTCTCTTCAATAAGAGAAATACTAATGAGCATCCAGCTATCCTATTGAAAAATAAAACTCAAAACCGTCAGTGGCCGTCTGAATTTGGGTATGTATGTAGGACAACTTAAGGTGACCATAGGTGTGATGTGAATGGTTGTCTCTGTATGTTGGCCCTGTGCTAGGCCGGGGGTGCTATGAATTGATTTACTGGCATAACACAGTAAGTGATGTGTTTTGTAATACCCTGCTCTTACAAGATACAGAATATTTAGCAGAAAATGTTTTATATATAATAGCATGTGGCTCTCAAGCTTTTTAGCACAGACGTGTTGAAGACGCACTGGGAACAAAACTACAAAACACTTCTATAACCATGAAAAATGCTGAAAGGTAAACGGAAATGAGACATCTTATCGCTATTTTCCACTAAGGGAGGTTGGAAAAAAGGTTATTATAAGTCAAAGGTTCAAGATCCATTCAGAACGTGCGATGCAAGTTTGTTTTATTATCAGTTTCCGTCCAAAGCTTTGTAAACCTATCACAAAGGTTATGCCTTTATCTACTCTTTTTGGATATACATCAGCCCAGAGGATGAAAATATTTATTATCTTGCTAACAGTGGATAATAGCCAATGGGCCTGCCGGAGGAGTACAAAGACACACATTTGGAGATGAATCAATACTGATGATAACATGAGCTGGATGAACTGAATAAGCCTGGACTGGGCTTTGTGACCTGTCACATTCAGACATTCAGCAGTGACACCATTGATTAAGGGGAGATCCTGGCTCTGCCTCTGTTCTTTGACTGTAACTGAAATGTTTAAGTTGTGCTTTAGATCCCTCCTGTATGTCACAAATCACAAACCAGTTTCCTGAGGGATGGCCATGAGCACAGTCCTTAGAAGTGGATTGTGGGGAAACCTGATGTAAATGTGTGCAGCTGGCAGTTCATGTGGTTTTGTTCATTCTCAGCAGCTTGCACGGTACAGTATGGATTTCCATGAAAATAGCCTTTCCTCAGTTTTTTTTTTTTTAAACTAAGTACATGTATGAAAGCTAACCCCTTGAAAAGTGCATTCACCATCTGAAAAACATTTACACAAGTGCTCTCTGTATGAACTCTCATAAGTGCTCTTCGACAAAATGAAGTGACTGAAATTGTGCCGGGTGTCACCGCACAAGACCCGAATAATTTCAACCTATGTGTGGTTTCTGAATGTAGCAGTTAATCCCATGTGACGGGTCACACTATATCCGACAATTTAGACCACTCAAAGACTGATTGACATTCCTGACATCACACTGAATCTACCACCATTTACAAAAACTGCAGAAGGTAAAACATATAGCTGCAGTTGAAAAGAAGATATATTTTTTTTCTTATCTCAAAAAAAACTGAATCTATGGTCTCTCCAACTGTGTCAATTTAAAAATAACAAATACAGACAGAGAGCCTTCAGGGACCCAAATCTTTTACTGTAAACTGTAACAGCCATAGCAGCGATGTAACACTGCTGATAGATACTTCTAAATAAGGTATGAGACATGGGGTCTCTTGTGTGTTACCTTATAACCTTTCAATTATATATCCTCATAACATTTCAACTTTTATTGTCAGATATGATGTTGATAAATGTCACATAAACTGCAGAGAATATAATGGCTGCATTCTCTGAGGCTCTGCTGAAACAGCAGAAAATCCCAGAGGATGCCAGAGCACAAGTAACCTGAAGTACCGCTACATGCATTTTAACAATCCACAGATTAAATACATAGATAACATCTTTTCTTTTATTATAACGTTACTGTTTCCCTAAATATAAATTAAGCAAAGGACAAATGCTCGACTTCACACTAGTTTGACTCATTCAATCAGATTCCAGTCTGCGATTGCCAGTTCCAGAGATGAGCTCTAATGAGTAAGACACCCTTTTATCAAGGCTATTCCATGCACATTATGCTTTTAAAATTACACTAACCTTTTTAGACACAATTTTCAAAGGATTTTAAAGGCGGCCAAGTATTGCATCACTAATTGACTGCTTAGTAGAGGAAATGTGGTGGAAAATGACAAGATTATTAGATATGGAGTGAGAATGTAATGGCTTTCCAAAGAAAGGGCTTGCTGATAACACCTTGAAAAACACCAACGGATAACAGGAACACTGTACTCGAAAGCTACTTTTGTATTAGGGGAAAAAAAACAAAAAACTTTGCTAACATACTATATGCTTACACAGTTTCAGACAAGGTCATAAGTGCAAAACCACACGAGGTGAGTCACATTTTGCATTAAAACGAGAATAAAGATTGCTAACTCAGAGCAGCTAAATCCACACTCGCACAGGTTATGTGCGTTGCCCCTGCCATAAACATATTAAATTCAATAAAAGCTTGATACTATATTAATAAGAGAAAAGGCTTGCAGCTTAAATAAGTCTGCTTTTCTTCAACAGAGTTCCTCATATCACATTTCTCAATTTCAGGCTTTTTCTAATACCCCCCATCCCCTGAAGGAGCACTTGTATGTTTAAGTCAGTGTTCACCGAACTGCACTGGTTCACTCTTCTAACTCTTACCACATGTGCACAGACTGGGGCCGCACTGCATGCCAGATAAACCCTCTAGAAAACACCGCCATGCTTATTTCCCCCGTCCAAGTCTCCCAATTATTGCTAAATAAAAGATCAATTCAAACAGTATTACTGACATGCTGTACAGCAGGCTTAAGACAACACACTGTCAGAGCTTTAAAGCCAAATCTAAATCAATTTAGATGTAGTATAGATAAGCACTGGTTTTGGGGGGAAAGAGGTGACTGATGCACTGAGGGCATACGGAAGTATTTCAGTAGATGATGAGGAGAAAAGTGTCTCATCTCCTGAAACAAAAGCATGTATGAAAGTCTGCTTTGCTGCTTGACTGCAGTCAGTCACATAGAAAGATCTAAACGTTGGCAAATTAATTATTTACGAAGAAATTAATCGTTTTTGTCTATGTGCTCTGGTTGTGCTAGTCTGCCTCTCATCTATTCAATACTTTCCTATTATTGTTCTTTAGAAATCAATGATTTGAGTGAACTCTAGTGTCCAGTCTAGTGTCTTATGACAACGTCAGTTTTATTAAATCCAACCCTATTTCCACTGATATAATATCACAGAAGTTGCCCACATGTTACACAATAAGACAACAAGGAATCAGTGTAATTACAACTGCCCACAGCTTCATTGTTTTACATGCTACACTACACAAAGGGCAAATGCTAAGTCCACAGTTCAAACACCGCTGCAAGTGAAGATTTGCTTGAACATATAACAATGCACTAATTCTGATATGGGCTGTGAAAATACACAGGAATGTAGATTATTGCTGGTCACAGAGAGAAGCTAATCAGCTCAGCAAATGAATGATGAGGAGAGCTGAAGAGAGGACTCCCCCCCACACACTCCCCATTATATGGTGGCATGCAGAGAGGCTGCCTGCTGTGAACGCACAGGCTTCATACCTGTGCAGTGGGCAGTGGCTCACGCTGGGCATCCCGCATGCATCAGATAATTGGTAGAGCACCAATACGTGAAGCGGTGTGCCAAAGGGACGGCGTGCAGGGAAAAACACACAACTTCAGCAGATGGTTTGTCTGATGAGCAAACAGCATGAGGACAGAGACGAAGAGGTAGAAAGAAGCAGGCGTATCCTCAAAATATGAGGGGAAAAAAAGTGTCAGAGTCAGGGAGGGGAAGCACAAATGTGTCTCTCTGTGTGCATGTTTGTCTGCACACACCCTGACTGACAGACAATACAACACGAGTGGAGAGATCTAACACTGACTGACAGCGGATTCGTTCATTATCACACAACATTGCTTTCTATCAGTTTTTCCCAACAATCCCAGGTGTCAGAAAATCAAAAGGCAGTCGAGCAGCCGTGCAGGCAGGAGAAAATCAAATATGTCACAGTAATAGCAAAACACCATATATTGGGCTTCTGACGACACAATAAACAAGCTCACTGAACCAAACAGGGTTTAGACACTGCAACAACAGTAAAAAAAAGAGGATATTATTACAGCCCTTCATTCGCTTTATTCCACAGTAACGGAGCCGAATCAATGTGACAGGGTTAATGACAGTTTCTGTCTTCTAAACTCCAGCTGTGGAGCAGCTGGGCCTCAGGGACCCCGGGTGACATTCACACTTTCTGTCATATCCACCTGCTCACACTCCATTTCTTCACCTCACTGCCATGATGCCACAACGCTTCCTCCCGTGACATCAGCACCTCACCTACAGGCCAAAACCTTCTTTTTTTATTATTATTATTATTTTCAGCCACGTCTCTGTACTGATGGAGAGAATCAGGCTCGGTAGAAAAAGCGCTTACAGTTTTTTGATTTGTTAAATCCTAATTATTTGGCAGATGGGTGAGGCTTGACAGTACATACATTTACTCATAACTCAGATGTGCATTTGTAACAACATTTTGTAGGATTCTTTGTAATTCATTATCTGTCACCTGTATCCGCATCTTGAGCTAAAGCAGTACCATGTATTGGTTAAAGAAATGATGCAAACAATGTATTTCGCATTATGAAGTAAAAAAAACCATACAAATATATAACTGATTAGTTTTTTCCTTTAATAAAGATATACATTTTAACATTTAAATTCTTCAAAAATACATATATTAATTTTTTTTTAAATGCTGAAGTTGTATCCTTTATATTCATTTTAATTCTTGCTATCCTCTCATTCTGATGAATAAAAGTCTTTGATTGTGGTCCTATGAAAAACGGTCACTGTGTCTGCTGAGATTCAGAAAGGCAAAGGCCTGTGTAATGTTGTGTGTCCATGGCTGCATGTTATTCAGGCTCTCTTGTGATCTTGCATATGGCTGAACACGACGTTCGGAGAACAACGTGAAAGTGGGTTATACTCTGTTAATCAACTCCATGTGTGACCACTTTTTGGAAAATTTGCTGATATAGTGCAAAAGGCCATCTGTGCCATTTTCCTTGACCTTCAAGGATGTGACACTGAAGGCAAAAGCAATTCCCTCTCTGGAGGAGGGTTATGTTTTGTAAATGCATTACAAGTTAAAGTTTTAATCCCATATTGCAATTTTCTACTGAAATGTGAACAGTTCAAATTAAGTGAATAACCTTAAATGGTACAAAGGTTAGCAGTTAACTACCCAAGGTAAAACATTTAAACAAAGAAACAACTTTGCAAAAGTTAAATTTCATTAAAAAAAACAGGCCATTTTCAGAGATTAAGGAATTTGATCTTTTCTGCAGCAATGGAAGTTACAGAGGGTGCGTTACTACACACAATCAAAAATCTGTATCACTTATTTCTTCTATGCTTTAATTTACGTGTCAACTGGAAACATAGAGGTGTACTTAAACATTTGGCTTGTAGTGTATACATGTGTTTGCACATGTTTGCATGTATGTGAAACACATCAAATCACTCTTTTGTGAGGCTCTGAGTGAACGCACTGGTCACAACAAATATAATGGCCGACAACGAGGAAATTGCGGTTGAATTCAACATACAAAAAAAGGCTCCTCAGAGCGCGTTTCTTCCCACTAGGCAATGGTCTAACATCCCCTCACAGTGAGGGTGACCTCCTGATTTACTCCCTTTTGCCCTGGTCACAGCACTTTGTCACTACAGTCTTAACCATGTCAGGAACAGCTTCCACCATATCAACACCCGAGCACAGTCCACCAGCCTGACTGGTCAGCCTGAACAAAATCCAACACAAATAACCTTCCCCGCTGTCACAGATTTACAACCCTCTGACAGGACTGCTCACCAGAGGACGACAGCATCACTGCACAACAGGGACAAATCGCCCCTACCTCTTTCTCCTCACCTTTGAATTGGTAAAGTGGCTCACAGAGCTGCAGCTTCACTGAACTGTATGGAATATCTGCCATTATGTTTCTTCAGTTTTTCTTATTGTCCTGACACGGAGACGCTGCGATTAACACTACAGGGGGAGATAAAAATGAGACATTAGTAGGCAGAGTGACTCTTGCCGATGTGACCGAATTGCCCCAGTCTCTACCACGTGCCCGAGGAGCTTCTCTCTCTTCTCTCCTTCCCCTCTGAGGGTGTGGGCAGTGCCAGCCACTAGTGTGGATTGTCCAGGGGATTGTGGACAGACCGGTTCCCAGCTGAGCTGCTGCTGAAGGAGCTGTCATTACTGCCATGTCGCCCTGAGCATCGCAGTAGGACTGAGTTGCTGGTCCTTTGATCGCTGCCACTGCGCTGGTGCCAAAAGAGGCTACTCATGCCTTACCGTTAACATGGAGACAAGCCAGAGATGACTGGCTTCAACTCTGACATTATCCAGAAAAGAATATTTAAACATCTGTGCCTCACACACTGCATCACTTGACGTAGTATTGCTTTAAAATGTTCATTCAAAGAGTCACTGCAGATTATTTATTGATAGGCAGTGTGCTATAATCAGTTATGACAGCGAAATTTTGGATAACTGCATGCTTTTAACTTCTATCTAAGGGCGCTCGTTGCCGGACATCGTGGGAAGGTTATCGGGATGCGAAATACCCTAAAATCTTTGGGGAGAAACATTCTAGATAAAACAGCTATATTAACATTTAGAGAGAACAATTATTACGCACACATCTCTGCTTTGTGTGGTTGTACGAATTTTAGGATTGAACTGCAGACACTGTTGGCCTGCAAGTGTCTTGTAGCTTTGGGAGGTTGGAAAAAGATTGCACTGCTTCACAACAGTTCTCAGTCACACAGCCATTTAGAAACTACTTCTGTTTTTTACTCTATTTGTGTTTAGCAGTTGAGTAAAAAAATTGTTAAAAATTTGGCAAATACTGTCTCTCGATGTCCCTTTCCTTTTTTCTCCGCATGTACAATGCCAGATGACAGCTCTTCCAATAAAAAAACATACTTCTTCAGATGCTTCTTCCAATGACATTTCATGGTTGGGTTTTGTCAAGGTTAGTTCAGCCTCTTTGTGCATTGGATAACAAAGCGTTTTTGTTGAAATGGTTTTTTTTTGGCACTAACTAATCTTGTCTAATGCCTGTCTCTCTTTTGGAAAGGGGAAAAACAACTGTATCTTGTCAACTACAGCCGATGAGATATGTCTACTCTACATCAGAAGTTCTGTAGCTACAAAGGGGTACAGACAAAATGTCGACTGTCAGTATATCTCTGATTTTGCTGTGATTAAGCAGCAGTTCTTGTGGCTCTGATACAGTTACCCGCAGTAATGCTGGAAGCCGACCGAACAGCCTCTCCAGCTCAGGAGTGAATGAACTGGCTGATGGAGTGGCTCAGCTCCCAAGGCAGTTGAACAGAAAACACTCTGTGCCAGGGCACAGAGAGTGGCAGCGAGGAAAACAACAACAGGGCAAAATTAATCGCTCTGGTCAAGTCACACAGCGCAAAAGGCAAACTTTGAAAACACAATGACATTCACGGTAAAAGCATTTATTATGATGAAGGTGGGAGGTGATATTTTAAATCAGATTTGTCACTCTTGACATTCAGCTCAGTGACTGACTTATATACAGCATGCATTACATTTTGACAAATTTGCCCATGAAATGAACTGAAAGCTGGATTTTTGTCAGAAAAAATTAATATTGCATTCATCAGCTTTTGTATATAGCGCAGTGAATATAATTGTCTGTGGTCTCAATTCTTAATTGTGTCTTATTCTGTTTTATTTTAGATGAAGATAGAAATATAAATGTAGTGTTGGACAAGTAATAAAATCTGTAATTTAAAAAGAATTAATTTCTGCAAAAATAAGGTTACCACAAGGATATAATAGCCTCCCATTAATGTATGCATTTATATCATAATTGGTACAGCGATTATTATATTATTGGTTAAGATATTTCATGATTGTTATTGGGAAGTTATAAAATTGTCAGGCTTTATTGCCTTTTTGATGGAGTTGATTTGATATTTTAATTACATAATAATGAGATTATTACATTATTGGGTTCTTCAAGGATGCACAACACTGTTTAGAGTGCAATAAGTGTGAACGTTTTAAGAATACAGCAGGTTTAGTGTGAGATTTGAGAGGTCAGTGTAGTTTTGGCTTGCTGTATTGTACAACTAACAGCATTCAGGTAGCATTATTCTTTACTGGAGACAGTACAAGTTACAGTAACAGACAAGAGTGGGCCTGTAGGTCCTGCTGTCATGGTAGCCATCCTCTCTTTATCTCAGTCTCACCTGTGTCCCGGGCAGTTTAATCCATCTGGCTCCTTGTGGCCTCTCAGAGTGACACTCGATTAGTGGACCAATTAGAAGCAGCATTGCTTTTTACCCCTCCTTGTGTCAGTGTGAGAGACCAAGATGTAGACAGAGGAAGTTCAAAGCTATAGTGCAAAACCAACAAGAAACCATGATGCAAATGGCCAGTCGATGTAGTAAAGTCATGCTCTAGAGTAAGTGTAAATGCAAACAAGCATACGCTACACAAAAAATTGAATCTCACATGGGAATGACCTTGGTCAACTGACGTCTGTCTAGATACTTTACGGAACAGGGGACATCATGGGATGTTTTTTCACACCAAGCACTAGTTCAGAAGAATTAGTGATAAATTAATGATTAGCAGCTGCATTGAGTCCTCGGAGAATCTATACAGAGATGCTTCTTCTTAAACACAAAGGGGAAAAGAGCTGATGCCACACTATTGATGAAAGACATGTTTGCCTTAACCTATTTCCTCTGATAGTTTTATAGATTTTCTTCTAAGAGGGGTTAATGCTTTTGTTTGCTGGATCCTTGCCTTTCAACAATGCAATTAGCAAGGGAAAGGTAACAAATCACTTCCATTTACACTAATTGATTTCTAGTTGTTGTAATTATGACTATCAATTGTGATTCACATCAAGGGGGCAGTGCACCTTGGTTACAGTTTTAATTTAGTCACGCTGGGTGAGTAAGCGTCATGTGGAAAGGGGACTGAAGCAAGATCGCTCTCGAACACACACACACACACAAACACACCCCTCCTGATTGGTTCCGTTTCTCACCAAATTTGCAGGAATGTTATTTGGCATATGTTGCCGCCATAGCCAAGTGTGTGAACAGGTGGAACAGACGATGGTGTCAATGGCTGGTCACGCAGCAAAGTAGAGGCAGCACCTTCTGTCACAATCTTGGGATTAACTCAGGTCTGATCAGCCCCAGGGCCACTGCTGACATCTGGGTCATGTTGATAAGAGGCTGGGTTTGGTTAATCACACAACTTTCACTGACAGCTTGATCTCAACCAGCTATTTTGGAAGAAAACTTTCAATTGTGACGTGAAAAAACATTGCCCTTTCCAGTTAGCTTCATCTGTAATATTTACTAGGCCCTACGAGCAAGTGGAAATCACTTCCTATGATGAGGGAAAATAGAAATGAAAGCAGCGCTGAGGGCAGGTTTCACCCACGAGTAGTCTCCTCCATCCAGCATTACAGTGACACGGCGAAGCACCTGTGAGAAGCAGGGGAATTGATCTTTCCCTTCCACAAGCAACAGAAGTCGTCTCTAATTGTCTACCAGAGCAGAGTTGGCCTTGGTGGAGGCTCTGCACAGGCCCTGTGCACCATGGGAGAGCACCTTGGGTCCTCGTGGAGTGACAGGAGCTAACACACACTTATGCAGCAAGCTCTGAATAATGCAAATCATGTCAGCCCTCACACAACTCTACCTAACAAGACTCTGGTGGTTTCACACAGCATCATCTGTAACGGTGATAAATCCCAGCGTGATGCAAATTAAAACAGTGTATGAGATTATTTTCACTATAGTGTTCTTCGTCCACTGAGTTATGAACCAATTAATTTAGCTGAACAGAAATGCCTCAGAGCTACTGTACTGATAGATGCTTGGTTAATAGGATTGTTGGGCAAACATTACCACAAATTAGTTTAGTTAGTGACATCCTGACTTGAATTTACAAATGCAGACGCACACTCAAACACATATGTGTTTGATACTGAACATCTTTAGTCTGGTCCCAGATGCAGACACTCAAGAGCAACGGTCTGGTCTTGGTCACAACTGAGGCCTGGGCCCTGAGGCCTCATTCATCACAGCTGCTTCTGTCTGGAGCTAGGGATCAGAGCAGAGCTTTTTTTTCTGCAGACTCTGCATTTTTAGTTGCCCACAGGGATGGGAGGAGATGATGGACACACCAGATAGGGCATCTGCCGGGAACACACTACGAGCTATCCAGGCAAAGTTTGTCTCCCTGACAAAACCACTTTGACACACAAACTCTGACCAGCACCCAGTACCCATCTGGCTGTAGTCAGTGGCAGAGAGAGCAGTGCCAGAGGGGCCGGACAGACTTCTACCCTGAGATTGATATATGTGTACCTATGGTATTGTTCCTCGTAGAAAAAAGATTGGCTTGGCCAAAGACTGTCAAATAAACATCTTGTAGAGAAAAAAAGAACTCCTTACCATAAATTCTTTGCATTGACAGATATGTCCAAGACTATCCCATTATGCTCCTGAATGTGAGGCTGGCTTGTATCTGAACCATACACACTAGTTGTGGGTGATAGGTAAACATAACAAGATGATGTATTGTGTTGGACAGCAATTCTAGTTCCTCTCCGTCTCCCCTGTGGCAAATGGGAAGTCTCGTCTACGCTGCTGTGTCTCACTCAAGGCCATTTTTACACCTCGACACCTTGGCCTGATGAGACAATCCATGCATGATAATTATGTGTGACTCAACAAGCTGCAGGGACACTGTTAAGTAAGCATGACGCTTCCGCATGCATGTTGATGTATCTGTGTTGATGCGTCTGTCGTTACTCAATTCACATTAAACTGGGTGATGCCATCTTTGACCCCTGAAATAGGCATAGTAATGACAAGCTGGGTGGCAACGGTATTAATAAAGTATGAGCGTTTGAATCTAATTATTAGTCTAATGCATTAGATGAGATCACACAGGCTCTCCAGTGATGAGGAAATAATCTCCCGTAAGACTCCACACTGATAATTACAATAACATTAACCTTTGCCTTGTTAATTCAGATACTCGTAGCTATTCATCTCAGGTCAGAGACCTCTTAGAACATTTCTACCCAATAGTTTTGCAGTTGATGTGAGGTGTTAAGAAATCAAACCGTAACAAGAACAGTTTCTTCAACAAAAAAGGAAGAAGAGCACTGTATTTGTTTCCTGCAGGAGCGCATTTACTTGTTAACCTGTCAACAGTGGATAAGTGCATGTTGAAATAGTTTTGAATGAGGACAGGTTTTAAACTGCCACAATAATGAGAATACCTCAATGGCAACGGAAAAATCATTCATAATCCTTTCATGTTTCACACTTAAATATAGTCTTTTCTGCACTCGGGCAGTGCTATTTCAATACTTCTAATGATGTGTGTGTTGTGAGCATACAGAACTTGATATGAGAACTATGCGCGCCACACACACACACACACACACAGACACAGAGAGAGAGAGGGGGAGGGAGACGTAGAGAAAGACTGCCTCCTGCACCTTGTCTCTAACCACACACTCAGGTTAAAATGAGCCGCAATAACAGCTACCAAAAATTAATATGGATAAGGCTGACAGTAAACACTTGATAAGGCAGACAAACAAATACAAATATAAAAGATGCACACACACACACACACACACACACACACACACACACACACACACACACACACACACACACACACACACACACACACACACACACACACACACACACACACACACACACACACACACACACACACACACACACGTGCGCACCATGGAAGATACAGATCACTCAATAAACTATTCATATTGAACTGTGAATGCTGGAGAGTTTTCAGATGTTCCACGTTTCTATTCCCTAGATGCATTATTAGATCATGGTCAGGAAAATCAATTACTTTTTTCTTTATTAGATTAGCTTTCACAAAAAAAATCTGAAAGACTCAAATTAAAGTTTTAAAATATCTGAGGTAAGCTCACTCACATTTCTAATATGTGAATGCTAAAACTTTGCATTTTTCCAATCTAACTATAAACATCAACAAGCTCATGATCAGCATTTTTTCGGTTTTACTGATGTTGAAGCTAAAAACGCAGCTGTCGCTTCATGTTGTACTATAATTGAAAAGGCATTTGTATTCATGTAAGGAAAATGTGTTTAAATGGAGCTGATGTTTGAAAGCTGGAACATACTGTACAGGACATGGCGTGTATCTTATCATCCATTAGACAGGCAGAATTTCTCTGTGTGAAACAGTTGGAAAAAGTTGCACTTGTCAAACTAATCAATCACGTTTGGGATTGACACAGCTGCATGACTTGGCATGTTGGGTTATTACTTGCCAGTCACACTTGACTGCTTAGAAAATTGTATTCATTCTTCAGTTCACTGCACAATGTTTGCATCTTGAATCCAATGATATCAGCTCTGTTGTGAACTCTGCCTTTTCATGAAGTAAAATCATCTTCATGTCATCATGTTTACATTATCCGTCTGCTCATATATACAACTGTTGTACATGAGCCCTTAGTATTGTAACAGTATTAGAAAGATGGCTAAAGCTAACATTGCTCTCCTATTGCATGTAATCCAATGACTCAATGAGTCTCAATGAATTCATGAGCATACAGAGTAGATGTATGTCATATAATTCAAAATGGTATCTGCCAGTTATTAGTATTGTGAACACCCTTTCTTTAAAGAAACAGTATGACATGCAAAATTGTGGTGTCTCTTTATTTATTCATGTATTTAGTTGTTTGTTTAGACAGACCCACAGTCCTGCTGAGTTCATTAGTAATAATGTTTAGTTTTTGTTGATTCAACTTTATGGTTAGTTTGGCTGTACCTTGAGGTGCAGTTGAACTGAGCATTATACTAACAGGGGGTTTTATCATTTACAGTAAGAAATATATCTCTGTATATTGCAGGACAGTTAAACAGCACTACAAACCATCTACTCTAAAATGATAATTAAGTCCGATAGGTACGATTTAAGAGCTGTTGTAATAAACTGCATTAGTTTTAACTTGATGCACCCAATAAACTCCCTGCCCAGTGTATGTGCTGAAGATATGTTTTTTCGCATTATAATTCAATCCATAACTTTTTCCTATAGGCCACAACAGGTGAACTTGGGTTGATGAGTTGAATTCATTGTCATTGCCAGACACAAAAGAGGATCAAAAACATAGTTCACGCTGATAATATTTACCACGATGGATTTGTGGCTGGGAAACCCCTTGGAACACCAAGGAAATTACAGAAATAATGTCTAAATGAGGGCTACTTAACATGGAAATGGACAAGAAAAATAGAAAATTATCATAAAAAAGTAATCACATTAACATGTCATTAGCAATTTACATTAAATCATAATCAGCCCCATCATTTTTTAATCTCTTGACAATTAAGTGAATGGGCTTTGAGTGCATCTGTGTATGAAGGCATGTGCATGTTTTATGTTTGTTTGTATGCATTTGCAACCAAAAATTAAAAAAAGATGCATCCTCGTATAGTAAAATTTAATATGCATATAGCACAATATGCCCTCTGACATTCCCTGATTTGCATCTAGATAGCTTTAATTACGAATAAAAGTCAAGTCACCCGATTGGATGGGATAGTGGAGAATCGATTGGGAAGCGTGAATAATGACAGAAAGCACGGCACCATTTCTTATCACAGTGTGAAAAGCATATCAATCCCAATATGTGGCACAGTAAGCAAACGCTGTTTTGCACCACATGCATGCACACTGTACATGCAATTTATTTTAAACATTTGTAGAAATTGCATGCCCTCATCAAATGCAGATGATCAAAGATCATCATTCTGTCATGTAATGTGGTCTAAAGTCATTTTCCTCATCAGGACAACCTGTGTCAATCTGGAACTGTAACATAAGCTGAGAGGATGAAATATGTGTGACTCAAGGACCCAAGTACAGTCACCTTTGAAATGTTTTTGATGAATTTAGTCCAAAAGACTCGACATGGCAATATTTTTCTAACAACTTCTTTATCTTAACAAAATCTTTACAGCCCAAGTATGTCTATTTTAATAACCAAAAAATAATCTATTTTAAATTCACAGTATTTGACTATAGCCAAATACTGTGAATTTGGCTATAGCTTGACCAAATTCACAGTATGTGCTCTAAACATGGCCGACATTCCACAGTTCTGGTTCCAGCTTCTTCAGCCTGGCAGAGAAAATTTCAAGTAAAATACACAGTGTAAGTACAGATGCAGATTAGAAAAACCTTTTGACAGATGAGTTCATGGTGGCTTGCAGTAGAAAAGAATGCATTTATGTAATGTACAGTACTTTGGAGTTCTTGGCAAATTGCACAAATACAAATGATTCATTAATATAAAGTTAGAGAAATTCGTATGATTGTTACTTTTGTTTCCTCCCGCTCAGACATAATTAATTTGAAAAACATTGTAATAGCGAAGTAGCCAAAGAGGTTAGGCATGGCTCTGCAGTGCTGAAATAATATACCATCACTACTAAGAAAATAAAATAGATTGAAATTGAAAAATTCTTGACAGCCTTGACCATGAATGTTTAATGACTAGGCATTTCTGTGATCAATTACTGTTTTATAACTTTGGTTAAAACAACTTCCTGTTGGTAGACTTTAGTTCACGGTCATGGTTCATTCAGCTACTAAAATAACAGCTGGAGGATCAGGAGTTGAGAACACCTGCTTTGAAACCTTACATGGTCTAATTTATCTTCTCCTGTACGACCTTAATAGAATAAAGAATTTATGTTCATATAACATCTCCTTCATCATTTTAGCCCTGATACTTAAAAAGGAGTGGATGTGTGTCACTGCTAATGCTGGCGATGCGCCTCCTCTAAAGCCTTGTTATTTCACTTTGTTATTCCATGAACTAAATGCACTCCTCTTTTCTGTTCGTATTGCATAATAATCCCTTTGCCATAATTACCAACCAGTAAAAGCAACCAATCTACTTCCTTTTTGTCCTTCAGCAGTGTTTCTTATCTCTGTTCTCTTGATCTCTACACGACACACTAAACTATTTTCATACAGTTGGGGGCAATATTTGCAGTGACGACTACATTTAGGCTAACCTTCTCTTTGTGCTTCTAAACTACTGTCTTATTGTCGTGTCTTTCCACTCGCATAGATGATTCAATACAGCCTCTCTTCTCTCTGACATCCGTCCGATAACACTGTTGTAATGATGCAAACAACTTGACATAGACGACTGAGACCATGCCTCCTCTCACAGAGGAACTCCAGTCGGGTTACCCTAGCATAGTTTTTTTCAATTGTTCTTCTCCTGGCTGGAGTCTGACCTCCCAAAAGCAACTCGGGGCATTTCTCGTGTAATTTTTCTCCATGCTTATTTTGTTGTGGTATCATTGCGAGGGTCTGATTGTATTTTGATTGTTTCCAGCCCACTTCATAAGCCTATGGTGTGTCTGCCACTCCTGGTGGACTGAATCAGGACATAATGGGTTCATTAAAAATCAAGACTACTGGCACTGGGAGGAATGATTAGTGTGATAAGCAGGGGATATGAGCTTAATAGAACAAGAGGTGGCTCACCAAGATTAAAAGCCTTTTCCACATCACTGCCATTTTCTCTCAAATTCAGCAAATTACTTAATTGAAATTCTTTCAATTTTCTTTTTAATTTTCTCCTCAAAACCTTTCCCGGAATTGCAATCCCATGATGAATGGTAGACTGAGGTATGACTGTGAGACAAATTTCATTATTCTTAAGTCATTCAGTTTGCTGTCCTAGATCCCTTTACGGTTATTATTGGAATATTAAACAGCTCAACAAATCCAATGTTTTGCCTGAAATATTAGACTTCATTAGTCATATCGGCCAATACATACCGTATCTACAAAAATAACATCCTGCATTATGACAGAAACACCCTGGTGCAGCAACAGACTGCAATATTTTACTGCTTTTCTCCTTGCTATAAAGTCAACATTGAAAGAAAACAAGTGCATATTAAAGTGCATATTTGCAAAGTAAAATTAGAGAAAAATACCCTCCATAGGTCCATTACTGCACTCAAGGGCACAGACTGGAATATTAGTCCCCACTAGTTGCAGACTCATAGAACAACAATAACATCTATACATTAAACATGTTAAGAACCTGCTTAGAGCAAGATTTCATCGCCGCAGAAACATGGAAATTGGAAGTGGGCTGCTGCCAGTCAAAAATGAGTGTGAGGGCTTTGTAGTCTGATACCCTGTCTAGAGCTCTGCAGTCTCCGTGGTTTGTAGCATGGGCCCTCAGAGAGGCTGCAAAGAGGATGAGAGCCATAAATAAGTCTGCTCTGTCAGAAGAAACCACAAAGCTGTCAGATGACACAGCTTTCTCAGGCCAACAACGCAAGGCCCAGCATGCACCCAGAAAGAAACAAATTGTTTGTAGCGCTTGCTTGACGATAGCTTGAATAAATGCCATGTAATGTTATACAGCACTGTCCTGATGTTCTGCACCTATACAGGCACACAAATGCACACATAGTCACGTGCACACTGTACATGCAGCTACAAGTCAAACTTAACCCCAGCCTTTGAAGATGTATTTGTCAGCTCCATCAAGAAATCATCTCCCTGCTAGAGCCAGACCACAAGCTGCCACTGAGCACTCTGTCAGAGGCATGTTTAGACAGTAGCACGTCTGAAGTCTCAGTGATGATGTGACAGGCTGAATCTGGTTGTGGTCCAACCCCTGGGCAGCTGATGAAGGGAGAGTGGATGCATGGGGTCTTATCAGGTCGTGTTGAAAGAACTCAAATGGTGAAAAAGCTAAAAGCCTTCCAGAGATCTCTCTCAATCTGCCTGTCGGACGAGGATGAAAGTGCCAATGCTGATGCTACCCAGTGTTCATACTTAAATGTCAACTGCGGCAGACACAAAGTGGGTGATAAGTTTACATAGTAGGGTTGTTGTTGTTTTTTTTTCAACGTTTTCATAAATTGTTCCTCTACAGTCTGGAGCCAGTGTAACATAAACAGTCAGCACTGAGAACATCTGAGGGTACTAGATTCAAAGAGGATGTATCAGAGACAGAGAGAAAAATATACTGAAAACACAATATTTGGAGAGTGAAGTGAGCTCAAGTGTACTGTGGGTGCTCTGAAGGTCATGGCTCAGCCAGTCTGTCTATCTTCATTACAGCCCATCTTGTTTTATGATATACAGGACCACATCTCAGACCAAGAGCTTGGCTGTGAGTGTGAGCGTCTGGCTGACAGCATTTCTAATAATTGTTATGCTTTGAACTACACCACAGGCTGCATGCAGCCTCCCAGCCAGAAGGCAGAATAAGCTGCTACATTATTTCATCAGTTGCACTAACAAGCCAGTCGGCCAAAGAGGCTCACAAACAACAGCACATATATTGTCAGGCACCTTCACTAAACTTCAATAACAGTATTAGACACAGGCACATGACGGATTACACTTCTCTTCATTGATGTCAGTCAAATTATAATGCCACATTGATACAGTTACTGCTGGCATCACGCTTGACAATATTGCTTTTAACCTGCTGACTGTGGGCCTTCCTGATGAATTAATATCTAAATTGTCAGTATCACTATGATTATCAGTACATCCAAGATAAGTCATTATCCCATTTGGCTCAGCGGAGTCAATTTATTTCAGCTGTCTTTGTTTGTCACGATGAAACTGCTTTATCTGAAGCTCGTTATTCTACAGTTCGCCTGCAGTGCAGCACAATATCATCTTCTAACAGGCCAATAATTAATAGCATAATGATCACCGAATATGGAATTTTCTCCTTTGAAAACTCTGGACAAAAAGATTTTTCAAATCAGACTTTTAAGAACTTTTAGTTAGAGTTATAATAAAATCACAATGTAGAATAGTTACAATGTCTCTTTACTGTAGGAATTCTGATTGGGATGTATTATAACAATGTTTTCCTCATAGAAGGCCATTTTTTTATTTCCAAAATGTTTGAAATGTGTCTTTCTGCCATCTTGTATCAATGGGTCACACCAACAAGGAAAAGGAAATCAACATTCAACCTACAACATGAACCTCTGGGACAAAAAACTTGACAGAAAACTTTAGTAAGAAAGTTTGAAAAAAAAAAAAAATCCCATCTCCAGATAGAACTCTATCGAGATAATCAATAGAGTTCCCACTGGAGAATTAATTTCTTCAGTGTTACTCTAATTCTTTGTCTGTTCAGTTTGAGGTTTGCCCTCTTCAGATGAGAAAGGAGAATTAATGTGCATCAAAGGCAGGACATCATACCAGATTTTCCAAAATGCTCTGGCTCTGTATCCTTCAGATAACATTTGATAAGTATCAAAGCTTTTAGAAAAAACTATCTGTGATGTTCCCATTACAAGTCAATTCGATGAATTCATTTTTTTTAGCACTCAGTAGAGAATATTAACAGTGATTAAGATATAGGCATAAATCCTTTTGATTTTTTAGTTGAAGAAACAAGCTGGTACAGGATATCAAATTTCAAGATTATTCTAGACAGTAAAAGCAGTTGGAAGAATGTTGGGGTGTTTTGAAAAAAACTTTTGCGTTCATTGTGCACTTTGAGCAATCCAGCCCACCTTTTACTCAGCCAAGCGGTAGTCATAAAATGAGAATACAAATAAACTTTCATAACAACACTGCTTCAGCTATGCTGGTTGAGCAGGGATAGACTCTGGTGTACTGTCAAAGTTCAGCACATAAATAGTGATTCAGTGCTCCAGGCTAGGAGAACACAGGATTGTACTGGGGACCACTCTACAGGACAACAGCATCTTAACGGGCTCCACTGAATAAAAAATAGGAAATGCCAAGAATACAGAGTGATAGGAAAGGCGAGGTGCATCAACCGCTCTTTTTAATATGTTCGGGATAAGGAGGGACAGATCTTTGTCAGCCTATTAAATGAGAAATAGGAATTTAGGCAGCTACAGATTGAAAAACCTCGAGCCCTGCACTGCAGCTTGCCTGTAATGAGAAAGCAGGTGAGTGTACAGGATTTATGTAGGCCCATTTATCGATCTGAAATTGAACTACAGTTTATTACCCTATTAAAATATTTTACACGGAAATACAGGAAATTATAAAAATGCAGCATTCGTATGGCTCACAGTTATTTAGTAAAGAATGAGCGGATCAGCTCCTCACTCATTAATACATCACTGACATAGTAATGTTCAGATTCACGTATAGATTCATACGGATTAGAGCCCAGAGAAGGAAACCCAGCAAGGTGGAATCCACCAGTGCAAACATACTGAAATAAACAGCATTACAGAGGAGCAGAGAGGCAATATCAGAGTTTGCCCTGTGAGAGTGTAATGGAAAAGGACTTGTTCTGTCACAGCCTCTCATGGTGATAAAATGCCACATGGTCCCTTCTGACAGTGTGATATTGGCTTGGCACGAGCTTGATGAATGTATCAGCCATAAGTCAGACAAACCCCTGCCCTTCGTGGAACAGCACCTTCTAAGATGTTTATGTCCGGGTATAGAGACAGACATTGTGTAATAGGAATGGGACCATTGTCTGAAATGAGTTTATGGAAAGCGGGCAGGCCCAATTCCAATTCTAGCTATTATTTCAAATGGAAAGTTATTACACTTTGAGGTTAGATGCATTGCTGCTTGGGAAATACGATGGGCATTTGGCTGAGGTGACTTTGCAGCATCCCTTCAGAGAATGGACAGCAACTTCCTGGTACTTGGTTTTGGCAGAAGGTGAAGGGAAAGAAAAGAAAGGAGGCTGGGCCATGAGAGGTTGAGGGGCGACCTTTCCCCAGGCAGGTGAAGACCCATCCCAGACCACCTGGCTTCCTGCCAGGGTCAAGCAATTAATGTGGCCCTGCTTTGATTACTTCAGACAGCTTGAGGATGCAGCAAATAGCATCCAGTCTGGGACCGTTGCACAAGGCAAAGAGGAGACAGCTCTGATGAAGGTTCGAGATGGGTCACATTGTTAACATAAACAGCCATTACCAACACCAGAAAAAGTATAGCCCCTCTGCTTAATTATTTTTGGCATTTGCATAGTAATGCGGTTTAAACACACTTAGTTGTCTCTAAGCCTCGTCACCCCTGCTTATGGCTATAGCAACTTTCCGAACTCCTACAGCCTTCACACAGCGAGTGCCTCCAGTTTGAGTTGTCAACCTGCTCCACCATGTTGCTGACCCCAGTACCCAGCCTCATTTCTGAAGCCCTGTTGAGTTACAACATGTACCACTCCTACTGCACTGGCCTTACTGGTTGTACCCCCGCAGAGACACACACTCATGTCAGTCAGCATTGTGAAGATGATCAGTGAAGTAGAAGATAAAAGTCAAACAATGACAAAATATAAAAGCTTTCTGTTGTTAGACAGGAAAAGTAAGGTTGGGGGTTAGACAACTCAGTCTTGCTGTGTGTTCATAATCACAAATGGTAATGACCCACACTGACCCACAACTTTAAACATCCCTCTTCCGGCAGCTGTATCGAGAGCTCTCTCAGGTTAAGCAAACTGCAAGGAGGATTAGCTCTTCAGAACTCAGCATGCCTCGAGCTGAACCACAGCTTTAACCTTTAACACAACTTTGAAGAGCAGTTACACCCTTTTACAGTTCTCTGAATCAAATGGGCATCACTGGAAATAGCCCAAAGAGACTCTTTGTCTCATTTTAAACAACTCTCTGTAGACTGCTGGTTTGTACATAGGCATTGCCTTTGAAATATTGTTATATGGTTTTATGTCAATTCATGAATGGATTCTTATGGGAAAGGTAAGTAAGAGCACAGGCTAAATATATGTATCAGAAATGTTGGACAACTTTTAAAATATGATGCAGATTTAAAGACCCTTAGAAATTTATGGGGACAGGGGCAACATGACATATGCAAACATTAGATGCTCTTTCAACCCTCTAACTGTGGCAACCCGTACTTCTGAATACAACCTTGGGCAAAGAGTGCCCTGATCAAGTAATTTATGCGTAGGAATAAAAGATTGACTTTCAAATGCATCACCGCCTGAAGTCAGGCTTTGAGGCTGATTTGATCCCACTTTGAGATGGTGAGAGATACGTCCCATTCCCCCCTAATAACATGCCAGAGATTGTGCAATCACACAGCAATAGCTAAAGTAATCACTGGTAGCACTGGGCCCAATAGTCAGTATAAGCAAGTCTGTTGATGGGGGATTTGTCGATGTCAAAATGTAAACTTAGGTGTGTTCAAAAAGTTATTCCAAAAGAACTCAGTGAAGAGAGATATGATACTCGTTAACAATGTAATAAAGTATTACTGAAAGTCAACTGGTTAATTCTGAAATAAACTTAACTGCACATATTAATTTCATAATGACTGGTTTTCTTTGTACACATCAATAAGCAGTTGATTACAGTGACAATACTAACCAAGGTTATGTGTGTGTCCCAGACTTTACGGCTTAATTGCAGCACAAGTGAGTGAGAAGACAGTGGAGTGGTCCTGTTTTTCATCACTATCTGTTTCTGCAGGCCATAGATAGACGACATAATTAATGGCTGTGATGAATAATGTTCTTATGTCAACACAGCAGAGGATTGTGTGTGTGTGTGTGTGTGTGTGTGTGTGTGTGTGTGTGTGTGTCTGTCTGTGTGTGTGTGTGTGTGTCTGTGTGTGTGTGCAGGGTTTGAACTTGTGGCAGTCTTCAAATAAGCTTACAGGGTCGTCCACTGTAGTTACAAGAGCATACAATAAACAGTATGAATATGCAGATACTGAACTGAACACACAAAACAGCTCCACAGTAAAGGTCTCCATGCTTCAGCGAAGGGCGCGACAGTGTAAAATTGTGCTAAAATAGCATGAATGGGCAAGTTGAAGTTTGATGAGTCTCCTGTCCTCTTCTGAAACACTAAAGTGAAAGCCACTCTGGCTTTATCATGGTTTGCCAGCCTTGCGCTATCTGCGCTACACTAAATCAATTAGCATGTCATTAAGATAGCTTGTTCCAGCACAGTAAGCATGGAGGTGGGACTACAGTATCTGTGCAAACAGAGAGGGCTCAACTCAGAGGGCATCATATCTCAGTGTCCATGTGTTAGAGTGCATTAGGCTGTCCTCAGTGTTGGGCTGGGTGCATGTGCACAAGAGCACCTGGAGATGGGTGACAACAGTTTCTAAGAAGTAAACATGTGTTGCTGAAAGGAAATAAAAATTAGTTAACATCAGGGATGAGACAATTTAAAAGAGATTATTATAATATAAGGCTTTAGGAAAATAAAGGTGATATGAAAGGAACATGGAAGATCTTGAACAGTGTTATAAACACCCACTTCATAAAATCTCAAGATTCTTTTTTGTAAAACATGATAAGGTTATAAAATATAAATAATAATAATTAATAATCAAACAGAGGGAGGCAAAAAGGGAAGTAGTAGCAACATTTTGCAGTCCCTGTTTCTTGAAGATTGTTTTGTTTTGTAAAAGAGTTATTGGATTACACTAAAAGAACAAAATAGATTATTATGAAATAAAATGAAAATGTATTCTCACCACAAAAAAGTGTATAAATCTGCAATCATCATAAAGGCAAATAAGTTACAGAGCCAACTAACAAATGCTTATATTATAAGATAATGTTTATACATTATCTTATAATATAAGCATTTGTTAGTTGGCTCTGTAATCTTCAATAACAGCCTCAATGATGACATTCCAAGCTTTATTTTAGTACTCTACCATGAAAGCTTTCACTAACAGAGAAATCAATGTTCAGCCACCTCAGAACAAAGGACTCAAAGTCACCTCACATCATAGAATAAGGTGACCATCCTGCAATTACCAGAAGTAAAGCAGCACCTTGGTTGTTGGACAAGATAGGGAGATGACATGCTTAATCCCCATTCGTTCAGAGGAGTCCCTATCTGAAGAGTTCCGTCAAATGATTTAGATAAACACAGAAAATACTGTAGCATCTGCTGCTGATGATAACATTTTTTCTTCATTGTTGACAGCATCTGCAGATAACATAACATGCTAATAGATAAAAATAAAAAAGAAAAGAAATTGTGTCAAGTATTTAACTACACCAACCTGGAATCAAGGGAATCAAAGAGCACACATCATATTACCCAGAGTGAGCCAGATAATTAAATCCTCAGATCATAAAAGTCATAAAAACACCATTCTGCTGCCTTTGGCCAAATGGCTGCTACTAATGTATTAAACTACATGGCATGCATTGGTGCCAGAAAAGTAATTCTCTGACAGAGAAAACTAATAAGGCATTCACACATGCAATTCCATAGCCAAATCTGCAGGTGTCTGATGAGTCTTAGGAGAGAATACAGTTCTCTGAGGTCAAACTGAGACAATACAATATGTGGATGCACAGCCATGCGTTTAGTCATGCTTTCAGCTCCTCATCTGGCCATATCTCCCTGATGCTCTCAGTCTGATTCAAAGGGCCTAGACACTGACTTCAAAAGACCAGTGCTGGCTTTGAACACCATGCCAGTCCCGCAAACCATCAGTGACACATCAGTATCCTTGAGGCATGTGTGGAGCAAATTTGTGCCTCTCTCGGCTGCAGATGCAACACTTGGCAAAGACTTTTCACTGGATACTAGACAACAAAAACACCATGAAGAGGCCACGTACCGCCCCACTCAGAGTTAGCTTCTGTTCCAGTAGCTGTGGGTAATCCAACAGAGGGCTTCTTTTAGGATTTAGGCTGAACGTACTGGGTTCTCAGTCCAAACTAATCTAATTGGGTATACTCATATACAGTTACATATATGTGTGTGTTACTTATATGTACTATTTGCTATTGTCTTGAGTCCACCTGGATTGAATGCATTTCCAAACCACAGTGGCCTTCATAATTCTTTAGTGGAAAAAGTCTAGAACAGACAGCACTCTTTCCAGAGGCGTCCGGCCAAACTGAGCAATTGTCGGGGGAGGGGTTTGGTAACAGGGTTTACCAAGAACTTGATGAGAAACCTGGTCATAATGTGGCCACATTTGAATCACGAACACAACATGCAGTATTATGTTTCAGCCCATTCAAAAGACCAATAAAATAAACCTCAAATCGAAAATACAGCATCTAGAAATAGAACAAAGACTAGCTTGGATAAAAAAACTAGCTAGGAATATATTTTCTCTTTGTGGTCACTGAAAGAATTCATCATCATTATAACCACCATGTATAGTAGGTGATAATCAAGCACATGGAGCATGAATGTAGTCTACTGTCTGTCTGCTTGCCGTGCCTTTGAGATAAAGCTCAACACAATACACAAATATTGTAATTCAAAATGTGTTCAGGTGAACCATCCATCTTATTCAGCTGAATGACAATGAATACCTCAATGTTGTCATGTTATGGCTCCATCTGCCAAAAGCCAGCCTTCTAAACAAATATTCATTCACACAGAAAAACATAATCCTACAAAACATACACCATACTGTATTTATTCCTAATAGTCACTTGACATTTGTCACAAATCACTGTTATGTCTCCAGTCTTGGCTTGAGATGGAATTTACTATCTGGCGTCTTAAATGACAAATGCTGCGAAGGGAAACAGATCATTCACTGTACAGGAAAGGATGTAAACACCTGTTTTGGGAGCGTCATCGGCGCAGCGGAGTGCTTAATACTAAAGCCTAAACAGAGTGATGTTTGAAAGGTGAAATCTCTACACATCAATTTTGTCCTGACTAGCACAGTGCAGCAGAGCTTATTACAGACTCCCAATTTGTCTCAAGTGTTGAGTGTGTGTCAGTAATGCAGGGCTCCCTGGCCCTCGGAACGCTTCATTAAAAAGCTTGGCCATCCAGAGCACATCCGTGGCAGCCAAATAAAGTGTCAGACTGCATTTTTCATCTGCAGATTAAACCTAAGTAAGCCTGAATTAAACCAAATTAGATCTGAAAATGAGAAATAAACCAAGGCCAGAGGAGTGGAGGGGCGAGTATCCCTTGACCAGGAGGAAACCGCTTCAACACCATATGGGGAACTGGATTGTGTTGTGTTGACACTGCGTCTGTGTTTACAACCCTTTACTCATTTCTTTTTTGAAGATATTACAGTCTCCTGGTCTGTTGTTTATACATACCCACATATTCCTCTTCTTTTATCAGTGTGGAGGGTAAAGGGAAGCAAAGGTTGACCTCCCTTATTCTTTCATCTGCTGTGATCTGAAGGATCATTCCTGTGCTCGAGTCCCTCTAGATTAAAGGGTCTGTTCTTCCTGAACACAGCGAGGTTGTTTATTCTTCCACAATGGAATTCCAGGTGCTCTTAAGACTACATTTCACACTGGCATTGGGGAGAGACTCAAATCAATCAGAGTCTCTCTCTCTCTCTCTCTCTCGCTCGCACGCACACACACACACACACATCGTACCGGTGTCCTCAAACCCTCTTGTGAACACATTTCAATCAGTGGACAATTATAGTTCAATTGCTGTGAGGGCTACTACAACAGGCCAGAGTCACATGCATCTCAACTGGAAAACACATGCACACACAATAACAGATGGACATACACATACACTGCTATCATGTCAGTGTGTGTGTGTCTCTGGGGTGGGGGTCCTGTGGCCTGTACTCTGCCACCCCAGTTTGTTGGATCCACAGCCAGCCCATTGTACTGAAATTCAGCCACAATAGCACAGTATCTTCCCCAAAGCAGAGCCCTTATCATGGCCCTAAAATGACTTGCCTCTGTGGACCCCCACAACGCAGGCTCATCGGGGCCGAGTGCACACAGATGGAGGTGAGCGAGTAGAGTGATCTAGTCCTATTGTTCAGTGCATGATAAACTGGGCCTCAAACCTCCAATTCTCTCATGAACTTTAGAAAGCTGTGTATAATCTGTGATATGAGCTCTTGCAGCGATACCGAAAATTTGCAAGCTATGGCATAAAACAACAACTTGCACATCACGTACATTCAAGGATGTCTTTATGGGTGTTTTTATTGACAGTAAGCTCTTGGTAAGGCTAGAACATGCAGTTAACAATTGTCAGATGACAAATTTGACACTGAGTTGACACATGACAGTTATTAATCATGTTGCCACTGGCAGTGTCAATTGAGTAAATGCTGCAGTGATGAATTGGATTTCCAAACATATCACACAAAGCAGCGGTCATCCATCTTAACATTTAATGTGCAACAAAATGCTAACATAACTGAAAGGAAGGAATCACTGTTCCTGCAGGCATCCTGAAACTATACTGGACATGTATCTAAATTCTCATTTCATTCTCTATTTCTGTCTGATAAAAACTTAACTTATATAATTAGGGTATTTTACATCATGAATACTATAAAGAAATCAGTGTCGAGATGCACCAGAGGTAACTAAGCACCAAGCCACAGTGAATGAACAAAAAATCTGAGAGAAGACCTTCTGGTTCAGTGTGTTGTTCTGCAGTTTGATTGGAAGATTTTTCAATGTACGGGAAATATTGCTGTGCTTCTGGGCAAAATGTATCACTTAATTCTCTTTGATCTTGTTAAAAGCTTACTCACTCTTGGTCTAGTTAGAGCTGAGGATCTACTGCTTGTGCTCACGGAGCTTTGCCAAACAGTGTTCAGGGAAGCCTCCACAGACGTCTACACCCCACCCCATGAATTGTAAAACTTTGCACTTGATCTATCCACACCAGAGATAGCTATCAGTCAGTGCATCACAAAATAGTCTCATATGCAACAGTGCAGCCTCCGTATGGTAAGTAGCAATCTCGGATGTGGAACAACACAACCACAAAAGTCAGCTTTACACATTAGCTCGTTATTTACAGTCAGCAATAAGCTATATAAATCCGTCTCCCTGCCAGAGTGTTGATGGATTCCCCAAGTACATGTTACGGCAATCAGCAGGCAGAGAACAAGTGTGGCAAACAGCACATCAACTGCGAAGTCATCCAGCAGCTCAGTATCATTTTGCTGTCTGTTCTCAGCATCCCTGACACCAGCTGAGGGATGCTGTAGCACGTCAAGCTGTGAGCTTTAAAAACACCTCAATTCACAGTGACAGATAGAAACAATGCCACAATAAACAGAGGTGACCTCTGAAGGTTGCCATCACTAAATGACTCACAAACTGATAAATGTTTTTTCTTACACAGCCTCCTAACAACTGTCAATTCTGTCATCATGAACTATGAACAATATCACATCAAGGTGACAAATAACTTTTTTTAAATACTTATAATGTAAACAGATCAGACACAACATTAAAACCGGTAAGTGGTTTCAATGTCTGTTGCATGACTTATTGCATTGAAATTAGCCATAGCTTTAATTGAGTCATTTGATAATCAACCAAACCTGACATGGAGGCCAAACCAGCAGACCAATGTTAGTTTTTCTCACTGTCTGGATAATAAAACAGTCATATTGACTTCACTAAGGTAAAGATTCATACAGCAGCATGCAGCATTATCTTCAGCAAAAGTTGCTTTGAAATTAAAATGTCCACATCCATTTCACTTTCCCACAAGGGAGATTGGAAATATTGTGTCTTTTTGTGAAACTTATTTCAAATAATGACTCTTTGGCCACTCAACTAATAACTAAAATTGAAGATGATTGTGTATTTGTTAGATTATACCATGCCTCCTGTTTTTCACTTGATTGTGTTTATATATGCTTTTCACAAAGTAAATTGTGGTGTATCACAAGGGATCAGCAATGATGAATAACTGGAAAATGCTTAGACTATGTGTGCCTTTTAACCTTTGGAAGTCACGGTTATAATTTATTTTACACAAAATCCAATGTGAGATTAGTTCATCTGATGTGTTTATGTTCTTATGGGTTTAATAGCTCGCCCCAGCATAGGCCTATTAAACAGTCAACAGACCATTTAAGGCCTGATTAGTCTCAGACTGGCTTTTAATTTGATATGCATGCAGACCACAAACCAAATTGTTGATCAAGCGAGGCAGGTGGAATAGATGTCTGTCTGATAGCGAGAGGCATGGGAATTAGTGTTCTGTGTTTCCGCTGTGGTCCAATAATCCCCACTCACAGCAGATCGACAAAAGCACAAAATACAGTGCCTGCACGAATGCATAGTAGGCTTCACACTGGCAGATGTTTGTTTTGAACATGCGTGACTCCGGCATGTCCTACCTTATCGGAATTCTCTTCAATCCAGCTTTTTACTGTGTTCAGAGCGATGTCAGCTGCAGGCTCATTGGGAAAGCCTAGTTGAGAGAGAGAGAGAGTGAGAGAGAGAGAAAACTGTGTCAATACTAGTTGTGTACAACATGTAGATGCAAAGAGCGAGACGAAAACAAACCAGCGAAAAGACAGACAAACTGATATCTCCACAGGTAACGGCATTTTTACCTAAATTAATGGAAAGCGGCACATGCTGCTCGTCTCTGGTAGATGAGACCAGCTGTCTGATAAACTGCTGTGGATGTGTGCTGCCAGATGCACAGTGGAAACACACATACAGACATGTTTCAGTTGAACAAAGTTTTCATACACGCTATATCAATAAACATGTGTAATTACAAATTGCTCATTATCACCTCAGGTAGAATGACAATGTCTGCCTTTATGGGGAAAATTAGACTAGATGTGTGAACATTCACAGTTACCAGTTATATCAGTTTGTCAAAGTGAAAGAGGGGGAACGCTCTAGTGGCAAATAACTGAATTAATCTCAACAGCTGTGGCAGTTCAGGAACCCTAACACTGCTTTAACACAAGGTACTGATCGCAAACACAAAGATTGCGATGTGATTAATTTTTAATAAGGCCAGCTAAGGAAAGATTGCTGGATGCTGATGTCAAGATCATTTGCAGCCATAGTAGAGAACTTCCGAATTCCCAACATTTAGAGTGAGCTATTGACTATAAAAGCCCTTAGGCCAGCCTTGCTACACTTGGGGAGTATATATGCCATTACCAAAAGCGCTGACAATCTGCTACCCTGTTACAGAGTAGTGTTCCAGTTGTTTTCATTCAAGTAATTATAGTTGCGTCGGGTCTTCTGTGCCTTTCACAAAAGTTGATGACAGCATTTTACTGTAAAGCCATAATCCTGGAGCAAATTTGAAGCTGCCTTACCAGCATAACTATAGCACTGCATGTCCCATGCAAGGTTAAGCGTTACGCCAGCAAGGAAACATGTCCCTTTTTTTTCCAGTCATAAATGACCTGATTCAGAATTTAAAACTAGACGCTCTTCCATATTATAACCCTTGACCTCCATAAGGAACCACAGGTTGCAGCCGACACCGTCTGCCTCTAACGACAGAGGTCAAGACCTCAATTTCAACCCACATCAACTGTTACAAGGGCGATGCCCCAGTTGTAGCCTGTTGGTTATTGCATTCTCAAATATTTTTCTTTTCCCGGGTCATTGCCACAACTATAACATTCTATGACCTATGAAACAGGCTTACAAGTACTGTGATGACCTCTACCCTTTAAGTAGGATGTAAAGAAAAAAGAGCCACGAAGAGCTAGCCTTACATTTCCTGATTTTTTTATTCATTTCAGACCACCCGCTGTCAAAGTAAAATAAATAAATAAATATTTTGTAAATTCTCTAAATCAACTGCTTTGGTAGTCAAAATATAGTGTATGTAGCCTCATCCCCAGCACCTATCTGACTATTTTTGATGTCTCCCTCTTTCTGTTTTCCTTCTCTTCCACCTTGTGGCTGAGTTACACTGAAAAGAGAAGAAAGTCTGAGCTGAGCTCCTGTTCAAGCTCTGGTTGAAGCGAGATGTGAGCTGCATACTGTACCAGCCGGCAGTGACAGCCAGTCTGCTCATATTGCTCTGTTAGGCAGTATCTGCAGACAGTGCATAGCCCGTTCACGGCTCCTGCCCTTCAAAAGCTGCCCTGGGAACTGTGCGCTCAGAACCTAATCCAGCATGCCAAATCACTTTGCAGGTCACCTGATTCCTCTTGTCTCCCAAACACACTTAACCTTTTTCATTGATATCACTTTGTCTGGTGATGTTTACTTTTTGAAATCTGTTTGCACACATATGCAGGTTTACCCACACTTCAACTCACACGTCAAGTAGCGTAGACAAACAGATGTGCGGAAGACTAAGAAAAGAGGGAAACTAGATCCATGGAGACCAGGACCAGCTGCTAAGAAAGCAGGCATAATGGGAGGTGTCAGAGAAGCAAGAACATCAACAAAAGGAATAAATTAGTACATTTTTAAAGAAGTAAGGACCTACCTTTGTGCTCTCACATGGAACATTGATTTGCAAGATAAAAACAGGCTTTGATCTTGATAATAGAGCATTGTGGTCACTAGCAGTGGTTAGATGTCATTGAGTACATTTAATCTATTCAGTGTGGAGTTTCTACAAATGCTCTATTGATTTGGGAACTATACCTATTAATCATAGCAGGTCTGAAAAGGGGAGAGAGAGAAAGATGAAAAGAAGCGAGCTATAGAACCACTGAAAAAGATAACAGGAACATAGAATGATAGATGTAACCAAAAGAAATAGAGTTGGATGGAAAGCTGGAAAAAGGGGTCAGTGCAGCTGGGGGCATCCTGCCAGAAGAACTCTGCCCAGTAGCAACATCATTGGCCCAAGGTCAACAGCAGCAGCTCAAGTGCATCGGCAGTTCTCTCATCATTTGTCTCCTTCACAGTATCCTCTACCTTTACCTTCCCTAACATCTCCTCAGAGTCTCTCTGCCCCCGTCAGCTTGGCCACGTATGTTTATATGCTGAAAAACAGATACACCTTTGACCACCTCTATTGGGAACAGTTGTCACAGCACTGATGACACAGATAACACAATCCACTTACAGGTGTTCCAAAAAATGATCTTTAAAGAGGGACTGATTGAGATGACTCTTTTATGTGTTCACAAACTCGCAATGAAACCAGTTTGCTTCTATCTCCAGCCCTCAGCACCTCCTCCACATTCTCTTTTTGCTCCCTTTGCTGTGTGGAGGGTTCAGTGAAAGCTAATCTATCAGGAGGTGGAGAGCTGGCATCAGGCGCAGTGATGGTAGACCCTCCAGGGTCCCTGCACTGCCTGGCTTGACTCTCTCCTATGCTGGGAATATGGAGGGCTCAGGGAGATTTGTCTTAGTGAGACGCACTGATGGGATATGTGCCACTGATGAGGACTCAGGTGGTGCAGTGTTATTTCTGCTGATGGCTACGCTACTTCATCACCAGGCAGAACACAGCATCCAGAGAGATGTGGGGGGAGAGAGAGTCTATGGCAAGTGCCACATAAACAACGGGTTAATGTGGCACTATGTGTTTGAATAACATTAGCAATAGCAGTAATGGATTCTGGCACCACAACTAATTTGTGACCAGGAAGAATTAAGGTAGATAATCACTAACTCTGACCAGAAAAGACCGCAAGCCAGGTAATGTCAGGTAGTGTCCTTCCCATCTTTTCATCCCCTTGACTAATTTCAAGACACAGTCAAACACACACACAATCATGAACAGATTATATTAAAAAGATGACTTGGTTTAATTTCCATTTAAATGAAAGTTACATTTTCACCCATGTCTTCACGTCAGCACAGTGAGTTATGCCAAAGGGAAACTCGATCTTAAAACAGAATACACATATTTTATTCCTATGATCTTGGGCATGTAGGACCTTTGTTAATATGAAGAAAAAGAGAGCCTACTCTAATCTGTGATGCAACCAAGAGACAGAGGCTGTGGGCCCCTCTCTTAGTTTTATGCAAAACACCTTTATCAACACTCGTACTTGACTTTTTAGAACATGGTTTTATGTAATTCATATGGAACTAGAAACCAGAGGTGCTTTGGCTGTAAAACCCAAAAATACACATAGTTATTTGGGTTTATAATAACGCAGCTCCCAGCATACACCACAGTCAACTCTGTGCAAGTTGGAAAGAGAAGTTCCTGTTCAAAAATATCCAGTGAATTGGAGGGTAGGGAAAATAATATAAATGTGCACACTGCCTTAGTGGGATTTTTTTTTTTTTTTTGCATTAAGAACAAGCAAGCTCATTGCTCTCCCTTTTGCCAACAAGGCAACTATTTCATATCCTAACTTTCACAACAAACTTGTGTAGCTAAGGTGTTTTACTCCGGTGAGAAGGAGTGAGAAGTAGCTACATCACCTAATACAGCAAGAAGAAGTAAGTCAACAAGTTGAATACGTGTCTGTGCTATGATACATTCCCATTGTTTGTTTGCAAATATATGGGTAGGAACATACTGCAGACCACACAACTTTTGTTTTTCCTGAGTGGGCTTATACTGTGAGGATGGTACCACAACCTGCTGCTATTTTAGGGCTTTATCATTTTTACATACATTTTTTAACGTATGTGGACTAGGTCTGATAAACATATGCTGACTGGACTCATGAAAAATAGTAGTACAGCTATTCCTTCCTAGAGGCAATCATATTGCTGCTCCTACTCTACTTCCCCTGAGCTGGTCTAGTTCACGTTGCAGCAGTCGTGATTCATTTGGATGAGCTGTCTTCCTTGAAGTAGCCTGAGACTAAGCTATGTGGCACTCGTGAATTCCTCACAGGTGTTGACATGGCATGATAAAAAGAAAGAAAAGAAAGAAAAACAGCATAGAATTCAGCTTAAAATTACTTTTAAATGCATATGGCTGATTTTTTTTTAAAGATTGTTGTTTAGGAAATCTTTAAATAATAATTTGTAATAATTAAAATTCAATATATTATAAAGTAGATTAGTTGATTGTAATTTAGGCAGCAGCATCATTAGGTGTAACACAGTTGAGAGCTGCTCTAGTTGAGGGAAGCAATGCTACGTGTTCATCTGGAAAGGGAGGGGGGAAGAGGGTTGTCACCCTATTAGAGCCCAGAGGAGAGGTGAGGTGACCCGGGGTGGAGGACAGAGTAGTGCCCCAGGACTCTGGATGCTAAAGCGTGGGTGTCAAATTGCCTGGAACTCCACTCTACACCAACACTGGGACATGGCAGGGCTGTGACCATGACCGACTTTGCAGCCCACAGAAGGAGACAGAGACAAAGAGGGATGGGAGGGTGCTATGTGAGGAAGACAAGCAGAAAAAGAGGTAGGAAGAAAGGGAGCAGCCTCTGTGGCACAACAGATGATGACCTTCCTTGGAAACATTCCATATAGGTGACGCCATGCTTTGTCCTACATGCTAAAATTAACACCTGACATTTCACTTTTTAAAAGCTTTCTGAAGAGTGTATGATATACAAAAGTTTAATGCTCAACCAAGTTTCTCAAAGGCCCAAATCTATGGTCCTGTGGGTGGAAAGTATTTTTACATTTGGTTTATCATCCATGAAAATGGTAGAGCAAGGCTAGTGTTGAGTACAATGCACAGTGTGTGACTTGGTTAAATGGGCTACGAAGCTCCCGTTCCCTCTGAGCACACACTCTGCTGCCCACTGATACAGCATGTTGCCACTGTGTACCTTGAAATTTCCAACCCAGCTGGGATAAACTCCCTGTGGTAAACCCTGGGTTTTAAGAGAAGGGGGGAGACTTGCCTTTAGGCCACATCTGGCAAGCTAGCAGGAAGCCATCACTGTCTTGAAATAAGGTGCCATGACATTTTTTTTCCAACCCTCCTAATCCAGACAGGGATGAAGAGAGCCAGAGCATGATGCTGGCTGAGGAAAAAACCGTATCACCTTGACACCTTTGATCTGGACAATACAGTAGAATAGCAGTGTGGACATACCAGTGGAGCTTGGGTGGATTACATCCGCATATCTCCCGCAGCCACCAGTCAGTGCTAAAACTCCTCTGTCAACAATCCTCAGATCCGTCTCAGAGACAGATGAGTCAAAGGTGGAGGGTGAGAAGTAAACAGAGAGATATTTGCCCTGAGAAGAGCAACAGCATTGCTGCGTTGAGGGCCTTGCATTGTTTGGATAGGTTTATGAATGCATGTGTTTGATGGCATCTGTCAGGTAAATGTTCGTCCATGTCCTTGCTTTTGCGTCTCGCCAGCGAGCCCCCTGCTTCCTGCTAAAGATTGATCTCAGCGGACGCCTCCTAAACGGAACAGTTCATTACGATACTGCTGGAAAGTGCTCTTTCAGCGCAAGCTAAGATGTGATCTCAACAAGGCCACACTGTCTGCAATGCATCATGAAGTGGGATTTTTATGTGGGACTTTGCTTGAGCAAGTATCTTTGCCTGTGTGTGAGCATGCACATTTGTGTAAGGAAGACATGTGAGGGAGGAAAAAAGGACTACGAGAGACAAGAGAATGTATGGGGGGGGGGGGGGGGGGGGGACAGGATAGAAAGGGATACAAAGAGAGAATATGACCTCTCTAAGTTGAGGTAGTTGGACTCTTGTCACTGATCTTGTGAGACATTGAGAGGTGTCTCCTCCATGGAAGGAATAATCCATTTAAACCTGGGTTGCATGGCTGTGATTGATGTGCAAACAGGGGCAGCACTTAATAACCTCTATCATGCTAGGTGACCTCATGGCCCACGGTGGGCACCAGTTTGTTTATGGGTGGTACCTCCGACACACTATCCGTGCAAAAATTCTGTTGTGGCTAATGGGCCGGACTGAGGGATTGGACTGTCAGCGCAGTGTGAGCCCTCATTTTTCTTTCCAAGCATCTAAGGTACCCTCTGCGCACCCCTGCTACACCCAACCTCCCTGCTCTGCCATCATCTGTCAATGGTGACTGAGTCTTCTGGAATATGGAGGCGTGAGAGAGAGTGTCAATTAGCATTAGCTGTCCTGACAAATCTGTTTTTCTCTCCACAAAGGCCTTGGATAACTTGTTCCTGATTCCTCTCTGTCACAATGTTAGGTGTTTTTTTTACCCACTGCACTACAAGTGTGGAAATGGGTCAAACACACGTGGGTGAGTACAGTACCTGGGTGCATGACCATGTCCACATCAATAAAAATATGGCTACATCTGTGTGTATTCTACAGAGACAGAGGGATAGAAAGAGACACACACAACACACAGACAGAGAGATCGGGAAGATGAGCCTTTCACACTAAAAAGCTGTTGTTTCCATGGCTTAAATGGAGGCTGACCTTAAAGGTTATCTAAAATGTACAGAAAATGTCAAAACATCTGACAAGAGAGCATGGCTGTACTCAGGGGGCCCAGGGAGGACTCATGGAGGATAACATCATAGCACTGTACTTTACTGTAGTTCCTTTGAAAGTCCCTCCTCTATTTGCCCTCTGCTGTTTGAAGATCGTCAGTCTTAATCAGCTGCATTGTTTTGTGGAGATGCAGTTATGGGAAGCACTAAGCTGTTTATTTATTGGACAGGCTGTTTAATCCCCCCCCACCCCCCACGCTTGGCTCTGTACAGCCTATCGCTTTGATGTGAGGGGCTGCCAGTGGAGAACTATGAGGGGCTCCCACAGCACCACAGTTAACAGCAATAAGCTGTGCCCTCTTCAGCGTCACAAAGTACAGACAACCCCCAACCCCCATTTAATTGGGCTACCTTTCTCCAGTCTTAATTCAACCAGTAAAAAGTGTCATTACTGTCAACAAGCTAAAGTTAAATTTTTACATTTTAAAAACAATATTTTGTAATCCCCCCCCCCGTCCATCACAGTTAGTGCAGCTACTGAGGATTTCCAACAGTTTTTTAAGTTACTAATGAGGCAGTGACTAACAAATTTAGTGAGGATCCGCAGCAGTTTTTGGGCACTAATGAGTAACTAACGAGTTTTCATAATTACCTCGGGGCTGCACCAAAGTTCTGTGTTGGCGAAATAACAGAAAAATGGTAATGCAACATAATACATAAATGTTCAGACTTACGCAGAATGTTCTTTAGGAAATTCCAACGCAAAACAGGAAAATATGAGAAGCGGAAATTAATTTTACAGACTCGACTGCTAAACTTATCATCAATGACTATAAATTTTTCAGTGACCTAACCAGCAAGGAGAGAAGAGAGAGCGAGGGGACAGAGAATGAGGGAAGAGTAAGAAAGTAGAACAATTTCAGCCTCTAATTGTCACTGACAATTTATAATTAGCCATTTGGAGATGCGTGTATAGACAGGTGGCATAGACACACATTATTGCAGAGAGGAAATGATGAGTTGTTGTGCAGAAAACTGTGACGCACTATAATTGCTAAAAAAAAAGTGATGGCTGGAAAATGTTCAATATCCCAAGAAGGATGTGTTCTATCCAGCACAGAGTGTGTAATTATGAACACTTAGTGATTTATAAGCACAAATGCTCTTTTTTACTACTCATCCTGGGGTTCACTAAATGTGAGGTATATCAGATTTATGGCCATTCGGACTATCTTGAATCCATTCTCATGCATGGAATTTTAACTATGTTGACTGGGAATTTATGTGGCGACCTGCAGTTGTGGTTTTAAAATTCTGTTGAATAAAATGACAGCTTGTTGAACTCCTGACTGTCCGTGGAGATTCTACGTCATAGGTCATGAAGGCAACTGGACTTGCTGGAGGCTCTTTTCACCTCTCACCTTAAAGGTCTTTTCTGGTGAAGGGTGAAATTCTCATATCACTTATCATGAATCATATCAGCACCCTGGATTTTAAATAAGGTGGTGAACACAAATAAAGAGCTACTTTAAGAAGTCACTATTGGTTGTGTGTGTTTATAGCCCTTTTAAAGAGCACAGCAACAGTTTGCCAGGCTCTATAATCAGTAAAGTCTAGTCAGTAACTGTATGTTGGGATGTTTAATATTTCAGCACGCAACTAGCTGCCAGCTGCCAGTTAGTCATAATAAAGGGTTGATAGAGGAGGGGGAGTGATGCCTCTGGATGGAAATTACCTCAGTTTGTGAGTACTTCTCAGAGAAGAGCAGATGTAAGGTTGACTCACACTCACGTGTGCATTTTTTTTATGCTTCCATGTGGCTAACAAATGATCTTTTCTTTAAATTCTGCATACACAGTTTATAAATCAGTAAAAAATACCCTATACACATTCATTATGTATTTAACATAATAAATGTTTACCAGACATCTGGCATATGTCTAATTCTATACATGCTATCTGTAGTGAGGTACAGCCATGTGTGGTTCTATGTTTCATCTGCACTTTCATGGTCTGGAAGCCTTGTTTAACTTCCTTCTTGTTGGAAGAGCAGTGCATAATTTCATTTCCAGGCTATGTTTATTGTTTTTTTTCAACCAATATGTTATGTTCGGCTGTAGAACACTTGTAAGATATAGGCAAGGCACTGTGCACACATTTATGGCTGAAATGCACAATTGACGTTTCTTTTCTTTTTCTATAAATAGGCTGCAGTGTTGTTTCACTTTGACATTTGACTGAGTGCATCACAGATAATAAGATATTGCACTAGTTTTCAGCTAAAAGGAGAAATTCAAGCGACAAAGCTGCATACCATGTAAAAATCAAAAGAAAATCAACTATAGTTGTTGCTTCACTTGCAGGTTGCAACTCAGCAGCAAATGCATGTATGTGAAGTTTAGTAGCCCAGGATTAGCGGTAGTGCATTCAAACAACTCAGCTGTGGCTGTGCTCATTAACACTATCAGTGTTGGAAAGTACCCAGTTAAATTGAAATCATGCAGTGATGCAAAACGTTGGTGTCCAGTAATGATGTAAATGATATGAGTTTTCTAGCATGTGAACAGAATAAGGAACCTTTAGGCTCCAAAAGCTTCAAACCGTGTTGGTTTTCTGTCCCAAAACGTTGAAAGATGTAAATTACATGATACTTTCTGAAGGAACGACTCCAGTGCTTTCAGTGATGATGAAGACTATGTAATAGATTTAATGATAGGTACAGGTCACTGGAAGTGTAACAAATGATTAGAGTTTAAGAAACCACTTTTGAATTTATGTAACATTGTGCACAGGGGTGTTATCATCATTGTTATTAACAGAAAACGATATGAAGATGATGATATTCTTGAATAAAACCAATGGTTGAGGACTGAGGAGATGTCCTATGTTCACTGACTGATGGCTGCTCCTTGTTGCTACCTCGCTAGTTTCGAACATTCACATGCAATTATGTATTTCCACCCACAGTTGTTGTGTATGGAAAAATCAATGAATCTCAACATGTGTTCAATGCGTCTTGGGTGCCTTAACACCTTTATGTTCTTGTGGTCAAGCGCTATCTGATTGAAATCCATTCACAAAATGCATTTTTATGCCTGGTGTAAATTAGGTGCAGTAATTGTTTGCACCACAAGGAGCCCCTAATCTGGTATAACATTTTTTTTTTAAATTTTCTTGACTGTTACAAGTTCATAGAGAGCAATCAGAGAACCTCACACCTCTCATGAGATGACTGCCCAAACAATAACCAATCTCATGTTTAATGTTACTTGCTAACAACGTCCTTAACATTAACAATGGCAAAATCACCATGGTACACAAAGAACTGTACGCATTTTGGTCATTTGAAATTATTAAAATGACTGTTTTTATGGAACCACACTGCTGCTGACTTGTTGTCAGTGGTTGCAAATGGAGATGATCATGTGAATGAATCCATACACATTTCGGACCGACACTAAATATTAAGGCTTGTGGGCAAATTCTAGGATGGCATACACTATGTACAGTACTGTATGTCAATTATTTGTCGTTTCCCTTAAACAGTAATTTTTCCCAAAAGACTTAAAAGTCTGGCAAGTTCTCTATGTGACTTTGTCTTACTCTGATGAGAACATCAGCTCTTTGCCAGCGATGACTTGCTGCATATCAGGTCTGGACTACTTTCTGCTCACCTTACATGGGGTTGTGTCTTTGTGCAACATGGTGTAAGGTGAACGTGTTGGTATGTTCCTCCATACCGTGCTCTTCTTCTTTCAAAGTCAAAGCCTTGTAAATATAGCAGCTAGATCATTTGTGTTTACTCCCTTCTCTTGATCTACAATTTTCAACATAAAGCCACTGAAATGAAATCTACAACATGCAGCATGTATCCAGTGACAATGTGTACTTATCATAAAACATGTAAACACTGAAAGGCAAAAAAAAGAATTAAAAGTGAATTGAATAAAATAAAAGATTCAGCTTACCATAGATTCCTGTGGATATACACGGGAAAGCCTGTGCAAAAAAATGAAGAAAAAAGATAACAGTCAAAGCATGTTCACAAATAAAATGGGACAAAGTAACTTATTTCATTACGAATGAAATTCAAACATCAACAACTCAATGTACAATATTGCTTCACTGCATACAGTACATCTGCATTGAACTACAGCCACTGTAGAACACTTACTCTTTACCTTTGTATGTTTGTTGTTTTCCTCTACTGCTTTAGTTGTTCACTCCCAACAGGAGCAATTTACAGTACCCTTTGCCCATATCCCTCCACTGCTAATGCACAACTGTATTGTAAACCATTCTCCGGCTGAATGCAGAAACACAAACACCCACTTATACTGTGTACTTATCTGCTGGCTTCCCAAAACAGACACATTAAATCCACCCTACACCCTTGAACACTCCAGTTTACACATGCATTGGATGGATAATCAAGACCAAATTGCTGTGTTAAGGAGGCTGCTGGACAAAATTCCATCATATACAGTTGTCCCAATGAACGAGATGGCCTATTAGCACTTGATGCACACACTTGATGTCCATAACAGACATATTTTGCATATATTGCGAGAGGACACAGTGGACTAGGCTCATGTGAATTCAAAGGTGCATAAAGGGCTCGCAGCTATATAATCTCCCACACATGAATATCCAAATGAGGTCGATTGATCCCGTCTGTTGCCTACAGCACATTCCTACATGCAGACCTCCTCTTCCACCAAAGTGTTAAGATTTTACCCAAAGGCTGGAGCTAACCCACTGATTAAATTTGGTTTCAGCCTATTGATACATGTCTTAAATCTAATGAATATACATTGAGCTAGAAATCCTAGCAGGGGGCTTTTCAGTGCATTTGATTCAAATGATGAGAAAGCCAAACAGAAAACCGTGGTCATTGCTGGCACATTTGGATCAATACCTGGAATCAAAAATATCCCACCAACCACAAAAGTGCAAGGACAAAAAACAGAACAGACATTCGGAGAATTAGAATAAATATCATAAATATTTTGTTGAACTACAGAGCAAAAACGTTCATATATTTATGGCTGTCTTTTCCAAAAAGATTATAAAAAGTAACCACCTTGTAATAGTTCTTGCTTTGTAGCACTTTGCAGCAGATATATTATTCAAGCATGGCTTGAAAAGCTCAAAATAGTTTAATTATTCTTTACTTCTGTGAGCAAATATATTATGATACATAGGCCTCGCTGTAAGCGCCCCCTATTTCACATTCATCTTTTTAAGTGTATTAATAAACAGTAAAGCGAAAGGATTTTTTTCAAAGGTCCCATTTGTCCTCAAAAGCAGCTGAATACGTGCTTTACTTCCTACATTCATCAACAGGCATGGCCCCAACATTAATATAATAAGATGGCATTTGTTTTCAAGAAGAAAAACATTTCCAGTAGCTGCTCACAACCCGGATGAATATAGAACAACAAAACACCACAACAATTCATCAAAGAATAACACCCATATGTCAGTTTCTACCAGCGCCAAAACTAAGCCCAACTGTTTGTTTTGCCTTATGGACCCTGTCAAGTTGTATTTAGCGACATGCTGTTACTAACAGCTGGGACAAGATCACTAGATTCAAGAACTGAAAACACAATTAATAGATCTGAAAGAGAAAGACAGAAAATATGTCACCTCTCATAATTATACAAACAAGTAGTCAGAGTTCTAATCTTGTGTGGCTCTAATCTCCTCAACTGACGGGGGACATTTTACATATTAAGAAAAGTACATATGAAGAAGGTAAATGATTTGAAAAAAGACTTCTCTCTCTAATGCATCACAACCTTTGAAGCCTGCTTTGACATCCAGTGGACAGTCTGTCCTTGCTTTAAGAGGAGAGCAAAGAGTCTCTGTTTGTATTCTTATTTACCAGTTTTCAGGTTCCGCCTGTCAAGGTGAATCTTTCTTCTGTGGGTTGATTTAAATCTTTTAGCAAAGCTCTGACCTTTCCAGATGACTGTCTGGGTCTGACAAAAACCACAGATGATGAAGCGTGGAAAAGCCCGGCCATTTTTAGTCCTGTGCCAAGCCCTGCCCATGACATATACAGAGGCATATTGAGATTGAGAACACAAAATGGTCAAATATGCAACAAACGATAAACAAATCCACGCCAAAGGATGTCTAATCAAGTGCAAATGAGAAATGTGTTGCTTCAAATTTTTTTAGGTGCACTTGGAATCCTTTGACTCACTAGCAGCCATTTGACTTTTAGACTAGAAAAAAGTTCAAAACTTTTAGGTACCCATTTTACATTTGGTAAATGCCAATACAAAATAAGAATAAAAATAACCTCATCATGATGATTCTATTTAAAGCTGTATGATAATAAGAAGAAAGTAAAATGATTTAAATATTCAGAGATGATGAGCATTATTTCCTGTGAGTGCCTCCAGCCAGACGCAGCTGTCAAACTGATACTGAGCGAGAAGCCTTGTTATCCTCTCTCAGCTGAGAGGCCACAGTGTCAGTCCCTTCAAGTTGAACTACTGCTCTGACTGCAACTAAATCTTAACACATCACAGGCTGCGGCAATGACATACCGCCAGCAGAATCAATTAAAATCTTTGTTATTAGTTCCCCGGCTGATCCATTAAGGAGTTTCGATCTTTCCGGTGTCAAAATGCATCAGGTAATCACTTAAGGCTGTAAAAGATCTGACACCCTTGATGCACATGTTGGTGTTTAAAGGACAGTTATTGCCAACAGCAAAGAGAAGTATACATCCAATAAAGCATTGATGCCCAGGAAGCCTCTTGGGAGTCACGTCTCCTTTTCATCCATAAATCACCTACAAATCAAGCAATAAATTACATACCTGGGGTGTACAATTTATAACCTTATTCATAAACAATATCTGTAAATATAAAGATGTTATTCATAAGCTTCAAATGTTGTTATAAATTATCAAAAGCTTTAGAGATCAAATATGCAACTCTTTCTATGTGAAGGTGAGCACGGGGAGAAGGACTATTCAGGACCCGTTTACTGTAGTTAAGGATGATGGTCAGTCTCACTCGAGCTCTTCATCATCAAACTGCGTTGCAGCTCTTTGAGAGACAGAAAACACAAGAACACATGATTGCAAGTGTCCTATAATTTGTTAGAGTGGCATGTAAGCCAGGAAACAGCTACAATAGAGTCCAAAAGTAGCAAGAGCATACAGCACTGTAAGTCCAGTAAGGCATATAGCCTATTTTTCTTGTTGTTCCCCCCGACACAGGGCCACCGTAGAAGCTATTTTGATAGTAGTTAGCATTCATACCTTTACATCGCCGTACATCGAACAAGGTCTAGTGCTAATTAGGACAGTCAGCGGTATATATGCAGTCATGACCTATGATTCCTAGTTTAGGTTATTATTTCTCTCTGGATGCTCATTAGAAGTGAGTCAGCATGTCCGACTGCACCCTGTGTCTGACATGTTGGCTTGTTGCTGATTTTCTTTGCTTAGGGAGTGTTCAGAAATTGGTCACCAGGGAAATTATTCTGTTGCTGGAGCTCCTCCCTAATCTATCACATAGCTTTAAAGTGGAGCACCTTCCCTCTCGGCGTCTCTGCACACTTATTCAGCTCACAGTATATCAAACACAGCACAGAGAAGCCACGGTGTTTATTGTTAGAAATAATATACTTATGTTACATTAATGCTCATTTTTAATGAATATGATGTTAATCTTAATTAATATGCACTTAATGTTATATTTATTCATGGAATTGGATTTAAAATCGTTTAAAACGGCTCATTAAAACAATGATTTATTGACTTCAAAGTGTAACTAGAGTTTTGCAAGACAGTGCTCATAAAACAAGTTCACCGTTGAGATCACGATAGCCTGCAGCTTTCAGTCATTTGTTAAGCAGCAGGAAATGACACGGTAAAGATGGCTCAACCTGTGGCAAAATGTGTCTGTCGTGCTGTAGCTGTCACCCTCCCATGCTGCAGCCACGACAGGGTAGCCACGAGCAGTCAAGTAAAGGTAAGAAAACCGTGCACGGGCACAGTGACGGCAGGATCCTGCTGGGGGAGCACCTCATCTCGGCTGGCTGAGTAAATAGCACTGGACCCGGGGTGCTGCCCCGTAGCTTGAAGCCTCCTAGCCTGTTTGCAGATGGAAGCTATGCTTATAAATCAAAGCAGCGAGGGGAGACCTTGTGCAAATGCAACCAGAACTATGTTATTATTCACCACTGTTGCCACAGTGTGGGCTTACATCAGAGTATCGGAACCTGAATCCAAGACAATCCTCTTTGTTGACTGCTGTAATTCTTAAAGCATGTGGGTCATGCCTGTCTGAATCAGCCACCTGCTGTTGCTGGAAGAGCACGTCATGGTTACAGATCATGCACATTCAAATATGACACGTTAACACCCTTTTATTCTGCATAATGCCACACTCCATATTGTAATGTGAAAGCGCTGATTGTTTAAGTGTCATTATGCTAAATGGAGGATGGAGAAATGCAGAGGGTGAGAAACCTGAAACCTAATAGCCCGAGTCCCACCAGCCGTTTTTATATCTGCTGTGATGACATGAAACTATTATCACAATAATATCTGAGTGTCCATTAAGGACTCAACATCACCAGCTGTGTTTACATGCAGAGAGTAACTTACACAACACTCGAGGAAACAGCGTATTTATGTTAAGCTGTTTGCATACACCTTTGCTACTCAATGATGGATAAACATTGTTGTTATGAATAAACCTAAACAGAACATTCCTGTTCTCCTCCGGGGTCTTGTCTACGATAAAATATGAAAATATGGTTCCACCAAGTAAATCCCTTCCCTAAACAAGAGTAGGTAACATCTAACAGAAGGGAGATAAATGACAATCCAGACTTAAGTGCTAACCACGATGTTTCTGTTGACATCAACAAGAATCTATTGTGTGAGTGTGAGTCTGTAGCAGCAAACAAACTGTGGATGATATGTATGTTCCCATCTCAGTAAAATATGTAATATTGAAATATGCCAGCCATCTAAACCTGGTCTTTTATAATCACAGTGTGATGTTTTCTGATTTACTCTAATCCATGTATAATGTAAAAATGTGGAATTTATAGAGAGAGTTAGATGTGCAAGTAAACAGACTTGGGAATATATCAGCAATGTGCACAATTTCAACAAAAAATAATACACTTTTTTAGATTTTAAAAGTTTGATGGATGTGTTAAGATGAAGTGGTGCGTAGTGTTTGTTTGTTTAACTCATTCTGTCATATATGATGTTAGAAACAAAAGGTTATTTAGCACATGTCCACTTCTAGCCCTTAGCCCTGCTGACTTATCAGAAAGGGCATACATAGGAATTTTACCAAATAATTAAACAGTACTGTCGATGGACATAAATAACTCAAATTCACTGAAGCTCAGGTTGCTATAGATTTGCCTTCATTGCACTCAGTTCCACAGCACTCATTCCATCTGCGCATGCAAAGAATGCAGTGTTGCAGGTGAAAAAGAGACAGACTGCAGCATGTATGTCAGCCAAACTTATGACAGGGTTGAGATGAATGGGCAGGAAAAAAGGTGTAAATGCTGCAGCCTGTGGGAAGGGCAGAGCAGTGGAGCAAATACAAGCAGGTACTGGACTGATGGCTGCTTGATTCATTGGCCCATGACCAGCTGTATGGTTGATCAAGCAGAAGCCCAAAGCTAGAGTGCACAGCTACAACAAGAAGCTTTGGAAAAACAATACAATACGGTCAATTTTATTGGAAACTAGAATGCAACTTGAAAAACATTAAAGGCGTAACATGTGTGAAGCGCTTACAAGAACGTCCAATTCTGGTTTGAAATTGTTCTTATTTATTATTCATATCACTCCGAGTTCCTACAGGGGTCCACTGGTGACACTGATCCCCTCAGTGTTAAAGTCGGAGCATTTAGACCGGCATGAAAATGACAATACTCGGAACTGAGGGCACATACAAGCAGACGTCTGCTCATGTTTATGTATGACGGGCCCTGCTCAGTATCAGAGGAAATTATATCACTCACCACTGTGCAACACAGAAGCAAAGACGAGAAGAAAGAAATTCACAGTGGCGAGACAAACTGGCCGACCTCTACATGACCCGGACATGATGGACAGAATTCAAATGAGAAGCCGAGGAACATGTCAGGTAAACTCAATAACAAAATGTATTCCTGCTACTCAACCTCTTCTCTGGACAGCATCGGACGGACCTCGGGTCAGATATTTTCTGTTTTTGAAAATATTACTTATTGATTAGATTAGCATGGTTAAGGCGGATGAAATCCATACTGCTCTGCAGGGCTGATCTGAAAGGCTGCGGAGCGAAGAGAGCCTTAGACTGACAGGTAGGATATTAGACCTGTGGTTATGTTGTCTGATCAGGTATCATCGTGAAATACAGCACATTTTCAAATGATTCACCCACACTGAACAGACCAGGACTTTATTTGACAGGCAGTTATTAGACATAGATATCCAAGTACTTACTTTGAGTAAGGAGCCTTCCTATTCATGTTTGATGTGGACATTTGCCGTTAATGCAAAGATCTATTCACAATTAAAATATTACTTTTAAAAACACACAAAAATTGGAAAGTAAAACATAACTATGTAATCCGTGGAAATATTGCTGAAAAATGGAAAAGGCTACAATAGGAGCTATTCTATAGGAACCTTTTTTCAATTTTATTGGAGACCAAACTTTATTTATTAATTTGTTATTTACATTTTATTTGAATACCAGCTTTTTATTTGACAATTCATAACATCCAACATCCGCCTCCTTTAAGGCCTTGAACTTTACTTTGATTAAGATCCTCACCCTGACATGATAATAAAGGTCTAATGCAATTTTTATTGTATTTATCACAAGAGCTGTGACATTATAAAGTGTGAGAGGCATTTTGATTGAATCCCCAGATTGAAGGAAAGAAAGCAGCAAATAACTATCTGTGGTAATTCTGAGCAAAATGTTTCATTTGAATATTTAAACCTCAACACGCGGCAGTGTAGAAGACATCATTCAATATGCCCCAGGGCCTCTAAACCCGTGATTATGCCGATGAGTGCTTAAGAAATGAGAAGCATGTGTGCATAGTGTGTAGCATGGGAAATCATTTGCATTTTTTGGAGGCCTAAATTACAGGCGGGCATTAAGAAAAATTATCAAAGCAGAGAACATGAGGATTCTGTCTGATTTTCTCAAACTGTAGTTTCATAAAGCAAATCAAAGTGAGCATGCTTCTGAAATGCTGATGATAAAATGGAGCAAAAGAGACAAGACAAGCCAGATATCCCTCTATGGAAGGTAAAACCAGAGCATGAATGGATTCTTAAACATCCGCAGCCCATGTCAAACTGTAGAGATTAGCAGCCTATGGAGCTGGGAGGTTAGAATTATCAGTAATCCAAAAATACAGCCGTGCTTTGTACCACAAGAGCCGCAGATTCTGACATTTCTGACCGAAATTTAAGTTAAATAATGATTATGGAGCATTTTTCATGAGACATTACTTTAATTTCCATTCATAAGTCAATGGCACATTTAATCAGAGAAAGGAAAAAAGATTGTTTCTGGTCTTGCGAGGTGTAAGCCTATGTTACCCATCCAGTCAAAAGATACTAATTAAACTTTTTTTTTGTTCCTTTCAAGGCGTCCTTCAACACTTCAAAAGCACCATATCAAAGGGGCTTCAAAGTCAAAACTCAACTCTGAATTTTGACGTGACAGAACAGCATACATATAAGGACAAGTGACTCTCTGTAAGGACCTCGTCTTTGGTCCTGTCCTACCTCGCACTGACGAGTCTGGCTTGATTCCGATCACAAGTGGACATTTTTAGGTACATCAGTTCACACCTGTTATTAGAATGGGTCTCCACATGTGTCTTGAGGGACCACTTGTGACCGGATCTCACTTCCCCACTCAAAATGCAAATACACATGTCATTACATTGTTCCTGTTTGCAAAGAGCCAATGTCTGACAATAACAGACAGGGCTGTTTGCAGGGTGTGTGCGTGCGTGCATCTGTCGGTTTATCGGTATAGAGAGAGCTAAAAAATACTTTTGGTTCATTATGAAACAGTAGCTGGTAAGAGAACGTCAGCTGAGTAGGCAGGAATGCATTCACATACACACAGCTAAAGTAATGTGACTATAGGAATCCCAGGCCACCTCCGAATGTGGTCCGAGTAATCAGATCTCAAATGTCTCCTCGGTGCATCTTGGGTGCATTCACACCTGTACCACTTGTGATTGTAACACCATAACGGATGTTAATGACAGATTTGAACAGAGACTTTATGGAAGAACCAATGTGAGGCGACAATCCTGTCTGCTGCATACTACATAGCAATGTCTGCCACTGAAAAAAATGTATACCTTATTTTGTTACCCTGCATTATTTAGAGCAATCGATACGTGTGGTTAGGGGTAGGCTAATACTGTAGTGGGCTTGGGCTGAGAGCTATTGTGCAGCTGTTACTGTGGAGTCAGTGTATCAAGGTAAAACAGAGAAAGGCATTAGCATGTGGTCAGCAGGGGGACAGGAATTAAAATGGTTGATGTGAAAACTGAGATTATTCTTAGCTAGAATCACGTTGTCACCCAGAGGGGAGGAGGGCCGTCACTGAACAAATAACACACTAACTGATCAGGACTTTGAATATGAACCCTGATATCTCAATGGATGTGGACTCATCCCCACGAATAGAGCTGAAAAAGTTGACTAATGATATAGTGATATTTTGTTGGCGCAGCAGAAAAATTTAATTTTATTGTGCAGATGCTTTTCTCCAAAGTGAGTTAGAACTGTGGTTCAACACTAAAGCCTTGGTACACTTGAAGTAAGTGCTACATACAGTTATAGGTACAGTAATGAGATAAGTATTTTTTTCAAATAAAAATGATCCTCAGTAATTATACAAAGTTGCTCACTTAACGTTAGAGTTAATTAAGAGATTTTATAATTCTAGACTAATTGTATGTAATGGAAAAGCTTAGTACAAAATTACCCACATGAATGCAGATGGGAGATCTCCACAGAATCATACGGGGTGATGAAATAGGCCATAACCACATTTCCCAGAGCACTATATACAAAATAAAAGCTAACATTTGTTAAGAGACCCAAGCTCATTAACTGCAAATCGAATTGAGCGCTCTGTACTGCTGCAGCAGTGACCCCATGGAAGCATGGTAAGTACATAATTATTATTGAATCACAGAGATACATTTTCCAAATAGAGAGGTGAATGCTTGTGTTTTTCCTGTATATTGTTAGACTAAACTTACAGTATAGCATTGGTTGAGTATGTTTCTTCTGATTTCCTCATCGGCCTTGTGCTTGAGGAATAATTACTCCAAGACTTGAAGCCTGGGATGTTTTCTGTCGGCTGGGAATTTAACGGACTTAATGAACTCTCTTTGTTAACGGAAGCTCAGGGTGCTCTGTGATTGCCTTCATCGCACTCAGTTTTGCAACACTGGTGATAGTTAATCCCATTTGCACAAGTCCAGTTATACGCCTGTGTGAACTCCTGTGATTCAGTGCTGTGGGGGGAACACAAGGCAGGCTGCTGCATGTATGTGAGCCAAGGTAGAATGGGATGAGATGAGTGGCCGTGAGAAAGAAATTGTGATGCTGGGTAGAGAAATAACTATGACCATGTGTAATTGGAAGGGATATTTTTTTCACCTCTGTTGAAGGCAAGCTATTGGCCCTCTGCTTGCCGATGTTTGTGCTAAGTTTGGCTAAACACAAGACTGATCTATCTCTGTTCTGAATGTGCAAAACTGATTTAAGTAATGCTCCCTAAAACAGCAACTAATCCCAAAATGTCCAAGTATCTCTTTAAAGTTTGGATAATATAAAATAATGTATTAAAATACACAGGCACATGGACTGCAAAGTACAGCACAAAAAATACCAGCAATGATACCATTTGTACAAAATCTAATAATGGAAACAATACAAGCACACTATCACATAATTAATGTAAAATGCATTGGCTTGTTTGAGGTGTATTCACTAAACTGTAGTCATATGTCCGTATCACACAGCACACACACATGCAGTTAAGAAATCCATGTGTATATTTTGGTTTGAGTGTGAAAGCCTGTTTATCCATGTCGTCTGTGGGCAGACTAGGGCCCAGCAGCACACAGTCACTTTAACCCTCCGCACAACATAAAGCCATAAATCTGAGCTTGCCTGGAGGAAAGAGCAACCAACACTAATTAACAGTAGCGGGATGAGAGGTCAAGGCCTGTGTCGTATTAGCATGAGAAAACACTATTTTTCAATTTACCATATACAGTATATACTACTGGTCGGGTGTATTTCAAGTAATGGGAATTTAAGCCTGCAGTAAACCATGGGCATGAGTAAAAAATACATCCACTCTACCCACAATAATGCATGTTTCCAACCTCAGTTTACAGTATTTGAGCTGCATGAACATAAGGGCTTTCAAATTAGACGGCTAAATTGTCTGGCACTGTAGATGCGATGAAGGCTTCAGGGAATGTCCACAAAGCAAGATTGCTGATCCAAAGTAAAGCTGAATTTAGGCATACTGCACAGAATCGGTTTTCAATGAATACGTCTACCCCTTAAAAGGACTTTGGTCCAAGGACATACTAAGCTCTGAGGAGGTCAGCCCCCCCCTCTGTGCAAACCTGTGGGCCATTCTCTCACACTTTGATCTGGGCTCTGATGATGGTGTGGCAGGCACGGACTCGGGAGTGGAAGGATTAGGGACAGAAGGGACACAGGGAATGACAGCTTCCTTTGTATTCGTTTTATCCTCATTTTGGGCATAACAGCAGCCAGCATGCAAACCAGTGGCTTCTCTAAGGTGTATCTTTTTCTGCCTGCAAAATCCTCAACTCTTAAAAAGAGAGATCAAAGGGGCAGCAGGCTCATTGATAACTGTATAATGGCTCCCTTTAAGAGAACAGGCATTTTGCTGAGATGGGCGCGTGGTTCAAACTACAAGCCATTAGTCATGCTGTCGGCTTATTTCCATATGTGTTTTATCGTCTCATGGGCAAAGGCTACTGCACCTACTCACAGTTATTGCACTCACGGCAGATCTAATGATATTTATACCTATGGCAAAAACAAAGGGCCTGGTACAGTACCTCTCTGTCTCCATATGGAAAGACTCTTGAAAGGTGACAATGTACAACACATTTTTGTGCGTCTTTCTCCGATGAGCGTTTAGTCTTGCTTGTCTAGAAGCACACAAAGCTACATAAAAGCACAGCTGTCTCAAATAACGTGTTAGCGTTGCAGACTGAATGTGAATGCAGTAATGCAGACATTTTATGTAAGGTGATATTCTATGTCACAAGAAAAAAAAATTAATTCAAAACAGCATGCTTGTGTGAGTGCATTTTTACAGTCTCAGCAGCACTGACATGCACTGCGCCTCAGCAACTTTGAAGATGATTATCAGGCTAATCATTAAACCTCAATGCAATTTGTTTAAAATGCCTGATTGGCTTTTGTGGTGGAAATGTAATGTACATACGGCAGTAACTACCTTTCCAGGAGCCCTGTGGATTATGCCTTTAATTAATCAATGTTAGCTGTAGCTGTTACCCATGTTTGTGACGTAAGCCATAGCACCGTATTATATTAGCCATTGTCGAATTCTGGTGTTGTATGTCCATAAAAATAGGTTCCAATTGAGATTTACTGTGAAATTACATAGAAATGACTATGTGAGGCCATGAAAGACACAGTAGCACAGTGCTTTGTTTGTTCAGGTCACAGTACATGGAATTTCACTGTTGCTGTTTAATTGTACTATTGGAATGTGTTGGATCTGTTCCCCGTTGCCCGCCTGCTTTTAATCCACCCTGTTTGAGGAGGACACAGACCCCCGGTGGTCACCAGATGTAAACATTGGATGAAGGTAATTACGATGGGATAAACACACAAAGCCCTGCGACAGTTATCTGAACCTCATGGTGTCTCCTTGCCAAGCTCAAGGGGAGAGTGCATAATACAGCTACCTTGTCACATCACAAAGTGCCTTTATTCATAGCAGGTGCAGGCATATGGGGGATCAACAGATGTGGAGGTGTTTGTAGGAGTGCTCCCCAAGGCTTGTTGCCATCTTCAAGAAGTCCTGTCACTTTTACACCACAGAGTAGGATATGGAATAAAGTATGAGGCTCTAAAAGCAGTGTTTTGAAACATTGGGGCGTTAGTGGATTTACTGGGTGTAAAAGCCCTCTGAAGGATTGGCTGTTCAAAGTATCCACCCTTAAATCCGACAGGAGATTTATTTCACCAAGAGGCCAGGTCTAATCAAATTCTCCGCTCAGACACAAGTAAGACTCCTTTGTACAAGGATGGTGGTATAGAGAAAACATACAGATACACTTGGATGCATCTAGCAGTGAAAATATACAGAGGTATAATAGAGAAGGGTCTACTGTGTGAGTACATAAAGCTGTGGTCATCATTAAGGTGCTTAATAGACCATGTCGCCTGTAGGACCTGACAGGCAAACTGGGCAGAGTGGAGGATCCAGAGAGAGGGTCACCTTCATGTAGCTACAGCTTTGTCACACTGGGGCCTTGAATGGAGCCACTGTGCCACCATGGCCTGGCCGAGACCATACATGTCTACAGTCAACCAAGCAGAACAACAAATCCCCACGCTCCTCTAGACTTAAAAAAAAGGAAAAGAAAAGAAAAGAAAAGAAGAGAAACAGACCCAGAGAGAGAATTGAGGTTGAAATTGGTACTTCCAAGCTGGTTGGTGAGGCGGGTGATCTAGTTTCAAGATCACCATTATTATAATAATACAAAAATAAATAACTTACTTTAACACAATTAGGTGTAGTACCATGTACTGCAAAACAAAAGCGAAGCAATCATCGAAAACTGGGGGAAATCACTGATCTGTCTTTTTAATCTTTTACTGAAACACTGTTAATATGCAACACAAAGGCAGCAGAAACCAAGAGAGCAGTGTGCGGCCTGCCAGCTACTAACAGTGCATACAAGGTTTTTTGTTGAATGTAGTCAAATCCCAGAGCTGTATTTCAAAGTGGTGTTCTTCTTGGTCTGAGCACAGGTGCAACTCTAAATGAGGAGGAATGAGGACGGACCCCGAGCCCACCAGCATTTTAAATGAAAGGAGAGGGGACATGCCACTCAAGGTCATGGTGACTTGCAGCAGCAGTGGCACTGCAGATCGATTGGGAGAACAGGAAACAGCTGGCTGAGAGGAAACAGGAAGGTGACTGAGGGAATCACCAGGTGGCTCCTGTGAATTATGACACTGTCTATCTAGCTCCTTCTATCTCCCATGCAGCCTAAAGCCTGGTTTATACTTCTGCGTTGAAACGACGCAGAGCGTATGTAGGCAATGCCTTTGTGAGTGTTTGTGTGTGTGTGCAGGTGTGTCTGTGTCGCTCTGCACTTGCACCACCAAAACGCTAGTTGGAGGTGGAGTTTCTATGTGACTGTGTGTACTTTAAACAATGGTGACGGAAACTGAAATGGTCATGTTGGAGTTGAAGCTAATAAATGTTGAACAACAGTTACTTTTACTGAAACTGTAATGATGAGGAGATGATGTGTATGACCGCCTAATTCAAGCAGCAGCCACAGAGACACATGGATCAGAAATGCTACCAAGCGGACCAATCACAGTCGTGGTCTGTATCATCGTTTAGTAACATTTATAGAGAGGTGCGCATCACAGCTACACAATACGTACAGTGTTGAGTGAATGCAGAGTTAAAATTGTCCTTCAGTGCTATTTCAATTGGTCTTGTCATTTGCAGATTGTTTCTGCAGGAACATCTCATCTCCATGCTCGGTAATATCAAACTGTAGAGTATACTTATTGGTCAGAAACTCAAGTCGTTGCTATGGTTTGATTTGAACTACATGGGTAACTTTTTCACAAATGGCCAGAGGATAATATAGCTAATTGCAGCTTTCTAAATGTGGAGTTCATCATGAATATTGATAAAGCATTAATTAGTTACTAAAACTGGAAAACCATTTTCTCTGCACCAAATACATCACGTGTTTTGGGACAAAAATCTACTGCATCACTTTATAGGATAAAGGACAATTCTGCCAATCAGGAAATAGAAATAAAACACTGGAGCAGGCTATGGTGTGTTTTTTTTATATAACATCGTTCTATGAATGTAATACAAGCACCACACAACTGATTAGCATTTAGTGTGGATTATGTTGACAGTAAGAGAGCGGTGATGTAGGTCATCATCATCATGCCCGCGGGAGCTCTATGACAAACACAAACACATTTCCTTATAACTTAGCCTCCTTCTGGATAAGCCAAGGTCTCTTGCAGGACTGGGCTGAAGTAGCCAGCCATTAGGTCCTTGCGTTAGGTATCTGATGGCCTTTATTAAGCCACAATGATATGATCACTTATCTCAAATCACTTCTCTCCAATTTCCTAAAATAGCCTCTTCAGTGGATGGGAAATAATATAGTGTGTGTGTTCTTTTAATTGCTCAATGACATTGCTGTACTGAGTCCAGATTAAAAAAAGAAAATTTCCTCTAAGGGAAATTATCAGATGAAGTGCTTTTCTCAATATCCAAAGTGATTGGTGTCCTCTGGCGTTACTCCATAGAGTTTGGTGCTCTCCATTTGAAAGGTGTATTCCACCCTCTATGTCCAGCTCTGTGCAACAAGTACTATACACACGCAAAATAATAATGATCAAAATAAATAAAAATACACGTTCTCCATTTCACACTCTTTGCTCTCCTGTGAGGGAGCTAAGACCTCAACGACAGAGCCCCAGACTTTATTCCATGCATATTGTCATTACCAGGGGTTTATGGATGTGACATTAGATAATAAGCTGAGTGAGATTTGGAGGTTATCTGGTATTACAAGCTGTGTGCGAAAAGTCAAACCATGAAACTGGATTCATCGCTGTGTTCCCCTGGCAGACACTTCATTCAGCATATACCATGGTGACTAAATCTTTGGGCTTTTCATATTCATCTGTATGTTAAATGAAAATGGTAGATATAAGTACAGTAATAGCTGATTTAAATTCAAATCTGTTCTCCGTTCCTGACAGTTGTGGCATCATTCATAATAGTCGAGTGTGACATTTATGGTATTAAGGTCACTGGTTGACAATGAAAGAAATGTTTAATCTGCTAAATTACCCCATGAAACGATCACTTCATTACTTCATAATGATTTACTGTTAACATGTTGTATAATTTTTAATTAACTTGGAACAGGAGAAAATGTGGGATAGGGGTGTAACTCAAGAACTAGCTGCACATTCAAAACCTGGTGTAAGACATTCAGCAGATAAATGCTTTCTCTAGCACAAATTAAATCACAAAAATAATAACAGACAACATTCCAACAGAGAAATTACCTGGTTCTTGCACATTCCACATCATTCAGGTAAATGTCAAGCACAGGGTCAACAATGAACGGGCCACAATACCAAACTAACCAGTACAATAATATCAGTGAGTAAATTTGAATTCTCAGTCCGGACAGAAAAGTCACGGCCAGTACATGGGATATAACATTTGCTGGGCCACAATGAAGTATCTATCACCTCTGTGGCAATCTCCAGCATCAAAGCAAGACAGTCCTGCAGTGTTAGAACTCATAAACCAGTGCAAGGTGCTGCATTGCCTGAATTGCTGAGTAGGCCTAGATTGAGCCAGTTTTAAAGTGTGAGTCAATCAGCTCAGGCCAGGCACAGTGTGTCAGCCCTCGTTAGCTGTGACCTTGGGAGATAATAATAGCACTAAACTGGGTGTATGTGTGGGGTAATAGCACTATGATTAAAGAATTATGTGGGAGAGCATATACACTGGTGTGTCTACCAATGCACACATTTCTCCACCTGTGGGAAGACTGCTGCGGTTTTGATAACAAAATGATGAGGATGCAAGGCTTGGAACTTGTGTACATTTGTATTTGCATATGCACCTAAGTCTTGCGATTGTTTTTAGACTCACAGCTGTCCCGATGTTCTCATATATGCATGCATAAATATGGGCTGGCCCTTTTGCTGCCATCAAACCTAACAATGCTGATCACACATATGTGCCAAGCAGATGGGGACGATCATGAATATTAATTTCTGAATTTATACATATCCTGGATGTAGACGAGCAGTTGTGCACTTCTGAACCTTTCAAAGTTCAACAAATGTTCCCAAGGCTCCCAATACCTGTCGGCACTCGTCCATATGTATTCTCTTTTATAAAACACACAGGAACCAATGCATTAACAAAACACAGGGAAGAGTTGTGCTCAGTATGTTTTAAGGTTTGCTAGGGGGAGGGGAGGACTTTCACTTCTTTTCCATTTAAAACTGATAGTTAATATTGTTTCTTTTATTCATGACTGTTACACAACCTTAACCTTATAAATGGTTGATTTTTTTTATTATAAGCTAGCAGGCAGTTTTTGTACAGACTTGCTTTGTAAGCAGTGGTTGGTGTAGATTGTCTTGGTGTAGGCTACAACATGAAGCAAAGTAAGTTAACCCCAATTGGCCTCTTTATGTATACCAAATGTTAAGAGAAATAAATGTTTGCATCATGTTGCAGTTACATTATGTACATGCCATCAGCAACTACCAAGCTCTTTTTCCACTAGTTGCTGTCCTGTGTCAGCAATCTCATATCAACCCCACCTAAGCACATACCACTGTCAAGGTTGAGTCCTTACCACAGCGGCAAAATGCTGCCTGGGCCCTGTACTGCATGTTATCCCCACTCTCTCTCTTCTCTTCCTTACCTCTCACTCTCTACATGGTCTTCATCCGCCAAAAAATAAATCTAAAATTAAACACTTTAATCATTGGTTTGATTGGTGTAGCAGTTATTATGTAATGCGGTCACAGGAGTGTTTACATAGTATTTTACCACAGCTATGAACATGGCTCAGCCAATCATAATCAAGGACCTGAACTAAATATTTCATAATAATAATTGATCTCCCAGTTTTCTGCCCTTGAGTGTCCATTTTGCATAAGAAAACATTAGGGGATAAACATCTAAAAAAGCTTTGGACGGTTAACAAGTATTAAAGCAGCTTGAAAAATGATACATTTCTATGTCTAGAGGTGTTAAGCAATATACTCTGTTGAGTTTTCATGTTGATATTTGCTAATTATTTATTCTAAAAGGTACAAATAACCCAACAAATAGTTCTTGGGGCGACATTCATCTTCATCTGAGATGCCATCCGATTTCTTCCTTTGAAACCATTTCATGTGTACAGCCAGAGCGAGAGACAATGTCCCCTGTGTATCAAACTATGATAGAGAGACCTTGTACTCCGGCCAAACACATCTGTAAGACCGGGGACTATGATTGAAGGATAATTGGGTGCAAGCTTGTTGAAATGGAAACCTGTGATAGACCAGAAAATTCCAGTTTCATGGACACAGCCCTGGCAAGGTCAACACTGGGTTCAACACCTGGCTTCAGAGAAGCTACAAATGAAAGGGAAAAGGAGTTTTTAGGCCAAGCAACTAGATTCAACATTGGTGTAAAAATAGGATTCACACCTGTGCTGGAACTACGAATGCAAATACTCGATTAAGGCAAATACTGTATCACATGTTCACAATAACTGCACGCTTAATCATGTTGTTTCTTTGTTCATACATAATTATCCACATGTCAAATGTCTTGCCTTGTAACTTCAAGCGCATTCAGAGGAACGCGCAAAATCAGCGTTCTCATTACTATTCACTCGGTAATAATTAAAATATCCATCTGCGAGAGTTAAATTGAAAACCTTGCCATGCGTAGCACAATTGCAGCATGACGTGTCGCCAAGATTTGTGGACCAGTTGGACGTGGAAGATGAGTGGGTGATTTGTACATTACTAGATATAAAGGGTTTTCCCTGGCTATTAATTTATATATATTAGTCCCACCCACTGGCAGAGACTTCAAGGCATCACAAGAACGGCCGCACACACCAGAGCAGCACAAGTTGTTTCACTGGGGACAGCGCTGCATTGGAAATGAGATGACTGAAAGTGTGACAGCTCTGGCTGGCTGGCTGGCTGGCTGGCTGGCTGGCTGGCTGGCTTCACGCACGCACGCACGCACGCGCGCGCGCGCGCGCACGCGCACACACGCACACGCACACGCACACGCACACACACACACACACACACACACACACACACACACACACACACACACACACACACACACACTACAAGCACTGTTGTCTGGGCTGAATCTGCATGGTAATTAACCATAATGATGTAAACAAGAGCTCATTCCACCAAGGTCCGCTGCCGATGAACAGCAATCTGTTACAGTATCTGTGCGATTGCTGAGATTTACTCAGTTGAAGAGCAACTGTCAAGCTATGAGAGAGGCCTGCTCTGCATGTAATGTATTCCACGGCCTCCATTCGCGCACAGCTCCTTAGATCAAAGCACAAGCATTTATCAGGTGCTGGAGGAAATGTTTGAGGACACTTGTGTTTCAGACTCGAACACAACAAGATGGAAGTTTACTACGGGAAAAACAAGCTTTCAGGTACACTGCGCCGACCAGCTTGTATTTGTTGATGTTTTGTATGTACTGGTTTACCTGCGGAGACTTCAAAGCAAACAAGGCATTGCTGTCCGTGTACTGTCTCCGCTCGCGTTTCTCTCCTGTTTGAAGCAGTGTTATCCAAAAGTAGCCTGCGTCAGGCAAATGACTCGAGACTTCCTTTGAAAATCAGCACTATTGCAAATGACTCATTCCAACTATGCAGTTTATCTGAACGAAACTTTGCTAATCAGATGTGATTTTCACTAACATTTTTTTCCCTGGGTGGATCCTCACAAGCTTTTCTCGTGTCCATTGCTGCTCCCTCCAAGTCAAAACAGAGGAAAAAATAAGTCCCTCTCTCCTTTCTGTTGTGAAGCAGAGACAAGGATGGGCAGAAACGCCTTTTATTCTCCAGTATTGCCCGCATTCCTGAGGTATGTTTAAATAATTCATGTTTATTACGGTGTTCTTCTCTCATGGCGGATGACAGGAAAGACATCTGTTTAATCAACAACTTCCTCTGACAGTCCCTCAGTTGGGTGCGACTGTCGCCTCTATTCTCAGATGGTACCGCAGAGGGATGTGAGCCTCATAGAAATTCAGGAGACTGTCTCCAGGAGCTACTCACAGCCAGGTACAGCAGCAGAGAGAAGGATGAAGTGAAACCAGCAAACCAGAGTGTTGAGCCTGAGTCTTATACTGCTTGGCTGTTCTTTAGTACTTAAATTATTTGAAGAGCCCTTTTTATTGTCAGAGCACATTAATCTAGAACGAAACTGCTGCCATTTCCCTCACAGAACATGTAGGTGGAGTAGCCTTTGTGGGACACAGGGTTTGGTCTGTCTGATCATTGCTATGGGCTCCCTGTGCTTGTAATCAAAAAGATAGCATGCTCCCACCAGCCCACTCCACACAGACACTGGAGATTACCTCCCCATCAAATGTGATTACCCCTCTTGAGGTGTGTGGAAATGTCACATTTTACATATCCTAATATTTCACCTCCCATAAAGTTCCGCAGTCTTCTCTGGTGTGAAGGGAATGTCAAGGGAAGGTGACGTGACAGGACTGTCCCCTTCACCCGGATCTGTAGCTCCTCCTGCTGTGGTTGCATCCTTCTGAATTTAGGTCGCTGGGGTAATTGGGGTTCCAATGGTCATTAACTTAAACTTGGTGGCCGACCACCACAACCACTATCAGTGTAATTGGATCTAATTGGCCCAGTGTTGCCAATGATTCGGACAAATAGCAATAGCTAATTTAAATGGCGGCATGACCTTTTGAAAGCTTCAGTCCAATTTACCTTTGTGGATGCATGCAGGTTCTGTACTGTATGTGGGAGTGGGTTATGAGCAAAGGCTGGCCACAGAAAGGGCTGGGTTAGATTCACACATTTATGTTAATCACTGGTTGTGGAATGATACCTGCGGAAATCCTCTGTGGCACAAACAGTAGTGTACTGGATTTTTTTCCTCTGAAGTGTCTGGTTCTACTCAATCTCATTTGGATTAACAGTGGTAAATATTGCTAGAATGCTTACATCTTGACAAGAGGGACCCAAAACAAACCTAGGGAGTGAGGCATTTAATCAAGGAACATCACGTTAATCGCAACTCGACTGGCAGAGCTGCATTATTTTATTTTATTCATGAATAAACTATATCTGCTGGCATTGCAAATATGCTCACTTTTAGATGTGAGACCAATCACGTTTTGAAGAGAAACATATTCCCCTGACATGAGAAGCAAAAAGGTTTTATTTCCCCCCCCCTCAGCTTTTAGCCATTCTGTGACATGTGGGCCTTCATCTTTATAAAGAACAGGTGCAAGCAGCTTAGTAGAGCAGTCACAGGTATATGACAGAAGAGCAGACACTGGTAAAAGCTGCCATTACAAATATGTATGGTCTGTGGGGAGCATCAGTCAAATCACATTTTCCCTTTACTTCACTAAAAAACTGCAGCCGACTGTGATTTCGTTCACCAAACTCTGTCGTAAAGAAAATGCGTTTGGATTCTATTCATGTTATTATTTGATTCAAAGTATAAACTAAATGGGACAGTGTGCATTAAAAAAAAACCCAACTCTGTTGTGTACGAGGATCCGTGATGAACCTCTCATTCTTCTATCCCAATTAATAGCACAATTTATTTCCCTATGATCAGAAGCCAAGTATACAAACAATCAAGCCTCTGTCCTTCTTTTAGCCATTATATAATTAAATCCGGAGTCTCTTGCACTTGCGGACAATAATTTACGAGAAAGCGGAGAGAAGGGGAGAGAGGGAAACTTTCTGCACAATCTATCCGGTGCATAAATGAAAATTCATTCATCACTTGGGGAGTCGACATACCATGGAACAGGGTGGGGTAAAAAGTCGTTAAGTTTGATATGGTAGTATTTGGCAACATAAATAATGACAAAGACCCTCAAGTGCACTTAAATACAGCAGTAAAAAACACATTTTCAAATATCACCACTGACCTACATTAAAATAGGTGGAACGGTTAAAGGTATTTACGGCATCTTTTATATTATTCCTGAGACAGAGGAGATGCTTTCAAACTGGTCGGCCAAAACACAATGAACGATGAGGTTAGAGTCAACTTGTCACCCAAACCCTGGTGTGTTGTCTGCCTCAAAGACACCTTGGGGCTGCGGTTAGTTATCTCTATGATACAGTCATTGTTTATTTTCCACCTGATGTCCCTGTCATGTGAAGCAGCTGATCATGTTTGGGCTATCAGCTGTCATCTTCAAGCAGTGTGCTGATGTGACAATGCAAGATATTGTTTGTGGGAATGCTTTTTGGGAACACTGTCGGGCAAAATGAATGGAAGTTAACGCTCCAAGCAGCCTTGGAATGAGCCCACAGAGAAGGGTGGCTAATCCTATCATTCTACACCATTCATCTCCAATCCACTTGGCTTTCAGGATTTTTCTCAACGGGCAATTTGTGGCTTCCCTGCTGGATCTCCTCGAAGCCAGCATGTTATGACTACAAAACACTTCCAGGGCTTCCTGGGAGTCAGAGAGGAGGCCACTAAATGCAGTCTGCCACCCCGTCACTGTCCACAATGACAGCTGCCAACCCACTGCGTGCTGCCAGAAAAAAGCTTAATGACAGATACTTTCGGAAAGCATCAAATTGTGGCCTGTCAGCGTCAAATTAGGAACAAAAATGATGCTTGGTTGCCCACAAGATCATTAGTCAACAACTACAATGCTCTTCGTATCTGGACGCCACGTCCCCCTGCGACTAAAACCCTTGTTATTTTGTCTTGACAAAACTCTCCCCTAAGACGCAAACGAAAGGCTAAATTAAATGAAACAATAATGATGTTTTGGGTAAACATGGTTTTTCCTATTATTCTAAAGGTCACGGTCTAAGGGTTGTTTAATATGGACTCTAAAATGAAACAGGGTCTAAGGCTGAATGACTTCCAGATGGTGGCGTTCCCCCTCCACACGGTCTGTGGGTTTCTGCCTGACAGATGCTATACTTGGTTCCAGGGAAGAATCGGAGCAGCCTTCCATGACTAACCAGGGGACCTGCATTAACAGTGTCCTCAGTTTCATGTACTCTATGGCTTTTCAGCTTTTTGGAGAGGAGGTCCCCCAGGGTCAGACTGTAAGCAGATACAGTGCACACATACCCAAGAGTGCAGTGTTAAAATGCAGAGACACATGTTGATAATGTATTAAAACCAGACGGAAAAAAACAAAAATCCTTAATGCAAGAAACAATTTAAGGTAACGTGATTGGCAGATCTCAGTCAGTTGTGAGACCCCTTTTCTCTGTCTGTTGTGTTCTGGACATTCTGTCAGTGTACTCTTGTGGTACTGCTGAGCACCAAGTCCCCCCCCCCCCCCCCAAACTCAGCTGTTTCCAGATAGAATAGAATAACATGGCATGCTCCATATATCAGAGCAAACATAATGAGACCTATTTAACATGTCCTACCTCCAGCAAATTGCCTGCTAAAGCATCTCTACTCCCATCGACCGGCAAAGCAATGTTATTAACACATTCTTGTCGAGAATCAATCTATCACAAATCCATATTTCTAGCTCTTTTTTATTTTTTGGGCTCGTCACCTGAGCCTCCTATGGAAGAAAACAACATACTGTAGTGTAACAAGCAGTAAGCAGAGGAGGGGGCTGTTTGACAATGTGCTGCTCATCAGTCCAGAGCTGCAACTCCACACACAGGCTGCACAGCTCCCACGGCTCCCCTGTGTGATGTTGCAGTGCCCAGCCGGCAATGCTGGCATTCTGGTTGTGGGCTGTGGTCAGTCAGAGCCCAGGGAGCTGTGACAGCCTGCTGCTCTTTCAACCGCAGCGGAAAAAGGAAAGGAGAAGCACTGAAGCGTAAGAGTCCTCTAGGCAGAGAAGAAATGAGCAAAGAACTTTGCAGCAATACAGGCACATTCACATATTCCCAAGGAAGATTCACATAAAACGCCAAAGTGTATGTATATGCACGTGTGCACAAATGCACACTATCGCTTTCCAGTATGCACTGACTGCAGCCAAATGATTTGGAAAACACAACTCAATAGGCCATTCAGCCATCTGATATTTATCCAAAGACTAAGACAGAGTGAGGGTGTTAAAGCCTGGGCTGTTCCAGAAAGCACTCAACTTCAGTGTGGGGGGTTAAACGGCAGGTTTCTTGGCTCAGGTTGATCGTCATTTTTCATCTGAAGGCCATCCCTCAGTAAGGCTTAGAGCGGCATCCTACACTTACAGCTGGCCCTGTTGGCCAGGGCATGTCATATAAACAATTTGTTCGCATTTGCCTTGACATTTCAGCCGATATGGGCTTGGCAAAGTATCCAGTATGAGTTATAAAACTTTAACTTGTACAAAAATAAGCTTCAGCAAATTTTGTTTTGAGATAGTTATTTTTTTTATGCAGCATTTAATGTCACTTTGTCGATTATCCAAATAAATGAATAAATTAAAATGAATAAATATTGTCTTTTCTGGCCTGGGGCAGTTTACACAGCCTTGCAAATTTACTCAGTTATTTTCCAAAACTAAAACAAATAAACAAGGGTCTAATTTTAATGCCCTCATGATCCACTGTCTCAGCAGCCTGCCAAGCACTATTTTATGACTTTATGGACACATGGATATTCATTTAAGCTGTTATTTCCAAATGAGTTGTTTTATGGTGATGTAAGAATGCAACACAGAAACATCCCCTTTGCTCAGCCAGGAATTGCCTCAGGTTGTCTAAAAGTCATATTTTCCATCTTCCCAAGTTCTGTCCCTGTAGAGCTGTAAATCAGTATCACATCACTTAGGGACAGGAAAAGCTCTTTATATCGAATTTCTGACTTCTGGGGATAGTAGTAAATGTTCAGTCCTGCACACTGAGCTGCCCTAAGGTAAAGGAAATGCATCTCAGTGCTGAAACTCAGTAGTATTCCCTGTAAACTCCCTGTCTTAACATGCTACAGTCACGAGAAGATTGTGATGTGATGATTGCGGTAGCCGCACTCATTCGTAGCCTAAAGGGAGGCTTTGAGCTCTCTGGAACAGGGATTAACTACCAAGCTCTGGTTCTTTTTAATCTTCCATGCTCAAGTTTATTTTGCATCAGGCTTTGTTTTGACTCCTGTTCCTTCATAATGCCCTGGAATCCATGTTAGGGACCCAGATGTCTAGGATTCCTAAGTGCAGTGCCCCTCTTTTGCCCATTGTACCCCCAATTGGCAGGTTGCCCGTCTTCAGCGGGATCTCTTGTTTCTCTCACACAGCAAAGCTCACAGTGAGTCAAAATGAGTTTATTGCTGAACAGCTAACCAATAATTCTGAGTCTTTGTGTGTGGCCTCAGGAGCATCAAGACTGTCATGTAACAAAAAAAAGTTAGGACTACAGAACTCTTAGAGCGTCTTTCATATGTATCAAGGCCGGCAAGAGTAACACTGTATGAAGAAAGAAACATCTATTTCCTTCAAGCTCTTTGTTCTGTTGTCCCTGCAGCAAGGAGAGACAAAACTGTGGCTAAGATAATGTAATGACTCGGCTCATCCTGCAAGGCCAGTCAATCACAGAACACCAATGTTTTCACTGAAGACCTTCTCAACACAGAGCAGCTGTATAAATACATTAGACAGGATCCAGTCTGCACCAGTAAAAACAGGAATTCCGTTTATCATAAATATATTGATTATTGGATAAATAAATCAAGAGATAGGCCTAACCTAAATAAATCTTTCTAATGTGCCAGACACAAAGCAAAGACCGGGGTTCTTGTGGAAGCTGCTAGTGTGCTCCAGCATTGAGGCCCAGAGGGGCCCAGTTCTTTTGGTGTTCCATCTGTTCATTAAACCTCAAACCAGCCAGAGTAAATTATTCTATTGTGCAAATGGCATTCTAATGTAATCATCGTATCTTAGTAGATGCAACTGTAATTAGGGAAGTTTAAAGATCAGCAGACACACTGCTGATTTTCATACAACTTCATAACACTTACCACAACTATTTAAATCATTTGGCATCACAATCAATTTAATTGACGTAGCGGTGTCTGTTGCACAGGATAAAAGCCATGATCAGAGCAGGAATTTGGTAAGTTCATCTTTAGTTAAACTGGTGCTTATCTACATTTCCTTTGTCTGTAGGAACGTGCATCTATTCATTGGCTTCTGATGAGGCTGCCGGGCAGTGGGTTGGTGCAGAAAATGTGATTTGTGTCTATTCGGTGTGATACTGATTTGTTTACCCTCAATGGGCAGGACAAATCCATATATCATGTGAACCAGAGTGAAACATACGGTCCAGAGAAGAATTGAAGCTAGGACAGTGTGTGTATGATCGCCTGTTGCCAACTAAGGATTTTGTGTGTATTGTCTCATCTAAAGCCCTTATGATTCAGCCACATTCACTAAACCTTGAGCCCTTCTAGTGTTTAAATGATGAAAATGTTTCTTGAAAGGTGGCACAGGCATACACAGGAATCAAAACATACTTGGAAACAAAAAGAGAACGATACAGGTCACCAGTTTCTAACCTAAAAATTGTCTTGAGAAGGAATGGAAAGGATTTTTTTTTCAATATGACAAAATGGATACATGATGGTGGATACAAAGACCTGCCTTTCATTTAATCACAAGCCAAAGTAGTCGACATGAAAAGCCTTCCATTGACAAACTTGAAACATTACCTCTTTGTTGTGTTCTCAGTTGCTTTTGTTTAAATAAAGAAGATTAAGCCTTTTCAAAACTGTATCTAAAATGAAAGATGCTAAATCCTTTTGTTCTTGTACTTTTTTCCAATTTCTTTCAAACACAGCTTTCCTCACTGAAGGCTTACTCCCTGACAAACAAAAATACACAGGCACCTAATTTACTTCTTTCAAGTGGCACATAACAGAGAAAACATTCTCCGCAGATGAGTGTGAGTGTGGTCACGTATACTGTACTCACCACAGTGCTCAAGCCATGCTCCTTCATCAGCCTGAGGGAGTTCTGGTAGCAGGAGGTGAGGTCATTGGTCTCGGTAGGGCCCACATGTCCTCTGGCCACTGGGCCCACAGTGTGGATCACATCTGTCAGAAGGGGACAAACACATAAAGCTCATTTCAGAACAGCCTACTTTTAGCAAGGTTAAATAGTTGGCAGTAATTATAGTAGTGCGATGGAGTGTCTGGATAAGTACAATGCTGTAAAACATTTTAGCTGCCTGCCAAAGTTTTGAAAATCTGCAAAATCATCATCAAATACAAAATATGATAAAATTGGTCTTCACAATGAGACAATGGGGACAGCAATAACAGCCCACTGCCTGAAATGAATGAATTTATTCAGTAAATGAAACTGCAGCTTAGATAGAAAATCAATTACAAGATTCTTTTATGCCATCTACTCAAATATTCATATCTCTCCTTGTACTCTCTTTCCCTTCGCATAGTAATGTCTTCACCTGTCAATCACCGGTCTCCTTGTCTGGCCTGGCCAGACTGAGGAATGCAGCGTCTTAATTAAATCATAGGAGTGATGACAGGGAAATAACAGAATGTAAGCAGTGACTTGACAGAAACAGAAATCTCCCGCATTCGGCCTGACTGCCCTTGGCCTTCTCAATGTTGGACAGGACAGGTCAAAATCAATATGCAACCCACTCTTCATCACTCACAGAGTGTTAGAGAGTGGTTCACCACAGGTGTTGCACTAACCGCAAGGATTTTAGTGGCAGTTAAAATAGTTTTACTAACCACAATTTCTCTTTGTATTTATTTTTTATTATATATACACCTGATAATTCTTAAAAAAGATAATTATGGTTTGGGTGCAATATCCTGACATTGTGAACTATAATCCATAAAGCAATGATTGATGAATGTTTTTCTGTTTATTCAAAAGCAGACTGTTTCAGAGGCCAGACTAGCATTTTCTTACTTGATTCAGCAGTAATGGCTGGTAAATCTCAATTCATGGCCCATTAAATATAAATCACCTATGAATCATACATTTACAGTTTAATGCATCAACTCTAAATTTCTGTCTGCTAACATGTTAAAGCCTGTTGAAGAATGAAAACGGGGAATTCAGACCTGGTTCAGGTGAGAGTGTGCAAGGACAACACAACAGCCTGTGTTTCAAAATGAAGTCTCCTTGTGTTTTCTTACATCCAACCTCACCATTTACTATTAATGCAAAACACTTAGCCTCACTTTCCCACAGAATACATGTAAGCTATATTACTTCTTCACTTGACCATAAATTATTTATAGATTAAATTTTATTCTCAGTTGTATGTCTGGTTGCTTATTAGGTCAGGATGATAAAATACACACGGAACTGCTATAATCAAGTGGTCTTCTCTGGTATTGCTCAAGGGGTGCGGTTTTGTGTTTGGGAAAGGTGAGAAACAAGGTGTTGGAGTGATCTGCAGCTGAACGGAGGTTGGGCTGTAATGAGAATGGAGCTGTCTGAAGCCTTTTTCCAGAATAGCAGGCTGAAAATTGCATTGCACAATGTGGTTATAATGGGACATTTGGGTTAGTTGTTTTTTTTGCATAATTCATGAATTTTTTCACTACATGCCAATTAGAGTGTGGGTAAGTGCCAAAAACCAGACTTCTGGTGAATTCATGAAATTTTAAACAGCTCTCCTCTCACCAGTACCAATGTCTCTGCTCGTATCCTCAACACATTCACATCAAATAAATATTTATACAGCTGTGTTTCTGTGGGGTGAAAGACATATCTCCCTTTGTAACCAAGGAAGGATATTACAGGAAGGACAGTCGGTTGCTGAAGAGCTCCAAAACACCTCAACAGCTGCTTCAGCATCTATGTAAACCTAAACACAAAGGACCTCTCTACCCTTGGACTTGGAGGAACTAAGGTAATGTATTTTGTTCAGAGGAAAAGGCACAGCCATTTTCTAAATCCAAGGAATATTTGCTGGAGAGCCATGTAGGCCTTCACCATGAAATTACAGGAATTTTAATGAATCATAATTTTCCAAATTCTTTGCATGTACTGAAAGAAATCCAGTCAAGTCTTCTGCAGAGATACTAAAGCACATACTGAAATAATTAGTTCAGTAATAATAACAACAAATATTAAATTAGTGCTTCAGCTATGGATAGTTAGACCTTGAAGATCATCTTGCCTTAAGGTCACGACTCACTCTTACTTTATTTTTCAATATGTTTGAAGACTCAGGTTAGTCATGATTATTTATGACCACACTTTTTTTCAATACATAAATTATACACAGATGCTCTTTGCAATAAGAGTTTGAAATCCTCTGGCAGATAATCCATCCAGCATGCGGCTTTATCATCCCTGTTCTTCTTCTTCTGGTAGAGCCCTCAGCTTTTATCATTACTTGCATCCATTACATGGCAAATACATTTCAGTGCACCAGTATTTTTTCAAAGGGCATACCGACACATATATATCATTATGTCTATACAACCGTCATACAAGATGCACATAAATCTCTATCTGAAAGGAGTGGGGATTGTACTAGAGTTCCTCTTGCAATGTGGGGGATGGGCTTAATTGCAGGGATGATAAAAGATGCAGAAAATGTCCTGATGAAAGATAGTACATTAAAATGAAGCTCTTGTTTAGTTCTTTGAAAGGAAATTAAACATCCAATATCGAAAAATTTCAATTTGTCACAACAAAAGGAGAAAAAGAGGAATTCACTTGTGGAAAATAAAGAACTATGCAAAAGACTGGGAATAAAATGCCCATCATATCAAAATAAAATTAACCTGAAATGAAATGCAACGGAACTACAGAAGCTAAAATGCTAGACACTGCAGAGCACACTTTGCCTTGAGCATACAAAATAAGTCATTAAGGAATTCAACGGAACTCTTCTTTATCACACACACAACACAATATCCCTGCTTTACACATTTCCTTCAAGACCCTCGCCTTGCCAATTCCACCAGTAGCTAATGAGCTTTATTCCAAGCCATGTTTATTTTGTGCGCGCAGTTTTTCCAACAATAACTCCACTGGATTTGTTTATTGTGGTCTGTTGCTTGGGGCTGCAAGGTCAGTAACACAATTGAACAAGGAAGGACGGAAGATTTCCATACAAAACATGTTCTTTCCCCGTGAGCCTATAGGCTCTGCAATGGAAAAATAATGATAATAGTAATAATCCCGAAGGTTTATTTTTTTTTATCTTAAAAGTCAAATATGTAAGGACTCCTGGTGTAAGGAGCCAATTAAATACCATAAACACACTGATGTATTGTGGTGTGATGACAATCTGCTGCCTTGGATGATTGCTGCTACTACAATGACGAATAAGCCAGGTAGAAAGAGAGAACGCTGCTCTGCAGAGGAAACGGACCTACTTGTACTTGTGTGCAAGGTGAAAGTGAGTGTCCATTATTGTGGATAATGAGTCCACAATGTGCCCTGACCACACCCCACCTTATTCTCACGATGAGCACAGAACATGGGCAGATCTAGCAACATTTAGCTGTAAACAGGGATGCACTTCAGTCAGAATTTGTTTCATTCTAAAGGATGTACCAGGACGTAGATTTCTTATATGCCATGAGTAACAAATATTTCTGTCAATTATTGAAAGTCCCCCCCCCCCCCCCCCCCCCCCCCCCAAAAAAAAAAAACAACAACACTGCAATGGGGAATGAATGTAGCAAGCAGCACAGTCAACAGGAAATTGATGATGTTATCTTTTTTTTCTTCTTCCTGAACTACAATAATACCAACAAATGATTTGGTTACATTTGCCCAAATCCTACCCAAACAAAGAGCAGCTTTATGCATGTTTCTACTGTCGGCACCAGTGTGTGACTTATCTTTCCCTTTAGTTCGTAGGGGAGAGCGAGAGACTTCTGTAACAGCAAGGGACCCTGGAGAATAATGAAGCAAATACTGTATAAAGCCAAATATGCTACTAAATATTTACCCATCAGGTACAGAGTGCTATAACAACAACAAAAGTGTAAGACATAATTCCCACATGCCCTTCTCAAGTAAAAATGATAATAAACTTTATGTAAACCAGAAAGAAATTTACTGCAGGGTGTGATATTGCTGTTCTCCAAACTCTAATATTGTGAACTACTTTACCACTGTTGTACGCTAGAAACCACACAGAGACACTGGTGACAGTATTAAATAATTAACAATAAGTTTAACACATTAACACATTTCATTGCACAATTTTAACACACTGCATTGTGACAAAAATAATTTGGTTCAGTTTGCCATCGTGCTGGGGAAGGATAGATAATGTCATTAGTTTATATCTGCAGTGGAACCGATAGTTGATCCAATTCACAGGATGATAGAGCCAGTGTGCAATATTCGCATTGGCACTGATCAAAGCATGTTTAAACAGATCATAAATTATTCACATGAAGCCTGAGCTAATTTTAGTGAGTATCAATCATAATGCACCAAAGCAAGCAGATCCATTTTGGTTGGGGAGGAGAAGAAAAAAGTTGTATTGCATCTGACTTGGTTTGAAACTGCACGATTGTTTTGTTCATGCTGGATATTGAGGAGAAGGTGTTCATGTCCTGTCCAAACCAGTTCCAGATTTAAATGAATTTTATAGATAAATACAAAGGACGTTACCCAAAACACCATTGGACAACAACCTAATGCAGGCTGTATTTTCTAAATGTATACTTATGCCGATGTCTAGCATATCTTAATATATTACTGTGAATTGCAATGGCCTTCCTGTGCACTGTGCAGCTGCATTATGTAAGAAAATATAAATATCAGATGGGGACTCCGCATTGGCACATTCTGGATAATTAAAGGCTCAGATTAGGGGCAAAAAAGAAAATGATAAAAAATTAAAATCTTATGGAAATGTTTCTAGTGGCAAGTTATTGTTGGTACGTCTGGTCTGCTCAGGGTGGAACGGACACAAAATGACCCCTTAACACACCAACTGTAGAGCAAGTGTGTGAACATCTTAGATTAGCCTAATAAAATATTACTTAGCTCTGGGAGAGCTGGGGAATAACTATCAAGGGGGACATGCTCACTTCAAAGGTGCCACTTTCTGAACAACCAAAGAATCTTTTGAAATATCGAGACTTCATTCAGGAGAGAAGTGCTGTGCTATTTCAGAGAGGGACCAGCACCAGCACAGCCTAATCAATGTTTCATTTTTACTTGCCTCTACTGACTTTGAGGCTCCTTTAAAATTCCACGGAATAACAATCCAACACAGACTTGAGCACGTTTTCTATAATGTGAACGCTCCCATTCTTTCCAACAACCCTAGAGGTACAGTGTATGTCTAAATGTATTCATTTTTTAAATGGGGGTAAGGGGGTGTGGTTATATCTGTGCTAAGTGGCACTATAAAGTTCTGACTGATGCGGAAAATCATCAACTGCCTTTTATACACAGCACTCTTGATTTCACTGTCGTGGCTGAGCTGCTCTCAAATCCCTTTAAAGCCAAGAGGTAGCTCTGCCACTATCTGTGTCTCATTGTTAAGGCTGGATTAGCACAATGAAAATGCTGAAGTAATTTAAATATATTGTTATATATATTCTTCTAATTAAAAAAAAAAAGGTTCCCTGCATAACAATATCTGTAAGAGCGCCATCACAAAGAACGATGGGTCTATTATGGAAATTGTTCCTGAGGAAAGTGAACAGCTGGCTGTAGCATTAAACCGTGGGATTATTTTGTAAATCAAGGAGACGGTGCATGGCGTTGTGCAACAACTGTCTCTTTTTAACCTTATTCAGAAAACCTTTACAGTGTACTGAATCAGATCCAATTCAATAAGAGGAGATCTCATCTATATGTGCCATTACTACTGATTGGTCTTGCCCCCAAAATAAAAAAGCAAAACTATACTACTCTCTATTGGTTGAAATAATAGTAGGTTAAGATAGACGAGGCAAATATCTACCAATATCCTTGGAGTCAATCTCAGCTGTCAATCATGCTGTTCAACCAGCAAATAACTACTTAAAAACAAACTTCAGAAAAAAACCCCACTTGATGTTACATAAATGTGATCAGAGCTACCTATAATGCAAGGAAGTAGTTTGAGAAAAATGTAATTTCTAAAGTTTCCCATCCCCTAAAGAGGAGGAGGCGGGGCTTATGACCTATAATGTAGCCAGCCACCAGGGGGCGATCAATATTGTTTGGCTCCAGTTTTGGGGTGATTCATCTTTATATACAGTCTATGGTTGAAACTTTTCAATAATTTGTGAGCAGCAGCAGTGTTCTTTCAGTTGACATTAATAATAATTAATAACCATAATAATAATATATATGCAAAGAGTAGATGTTTTTTATTATTGTGGTTTTATCAGTACAGTATCACTCACTTGCATACAGCTTAAAGAAGTGCTTATGTTAGGGGTTACACGTTAGGGGGATGTAGTAAGTGTAACACAGTGTTAAGGCACACACTGCTGTCACAAATTGCCCCCTGGCCACGCTGTCTTTTTTATTTTTTGATAGACATAAGACTAATTTGGTTAATTTTCATGTAGCGCCCATGTTCCTCAAATAAAAAAAAACGTCATTTGTAAAATACCAGTTATCAGTAGAAAGTCTAACATTACAATTCTAAACTGAAACTGTCTGCTCCGTGCAGAAGCAGAGCAGAGTTGCATCACAGAGTAGTGGAGTTTTATCAAACGATGAGAGGAGAGTTGAACGACAAGAAAGTGGAGGAGGCTTTTGGTGTCAAAGTGAAAGGCAAAATCACCAAAGCCAAAAGGGAACCTGATAACATTAATGAGGCAATCCGCAAGGTGGTGATGAAGGTGGCGCGCGCTCACACACACACACACACACACACACACACACACACACACACACACACACACACACACACACACACACACACACACACACACACACACACACACACACACACACACACACACACACACACACACACACACACACACACACACACACACACACACACACACACACACACACGGCAATGGTAGCATTTGGCTTGTTCAAAAAACCAAAGAGAAGCTATAAAGATCAAAAGTTAAAGATCAAAGTAAGCCCTCTACAGGTGTAGAGCTCTCTTTTTCTGTTAAATGTCTGGTGAAATCTGTAACAAGGGTGTTGTCATGAGATTACACTCTGCATTGTGTTTCGGGGGTTGTGTTGGTGACAGAGTTGAAGTGTTTGCACTAAGGACAAGGTAAGTGTCTGTGTGCAGTACATGACACTGTACACGGAATTTCTTGTACAAACTGTACAGGTCAAAATTGTGCTATGTACTATGTACAGTAGAACTCAGCCGATGCCACTTAAATTGTAATTCCAGTAATTAAGTGTATTTCTGTGCGATTGCAAGCCCGGACCCTCTCAACAGGCACACAGCTATTCCTATGTTTGTCGCCGGGGATTACTAAATGAAGTGTGTACACCCACTCGGACACGTAACTGGTGTTGTCATGGTGACAGGGAGTTCAGAGTGATCCCCTACTGCTCACTATAGCTCCGGTCTGAAAGAGATGGGCTTTTTGCAGACCTGGAATCATCTGCCTCATGCCGAGCAGATACAGTTGTTAGTGCATTAATATTCCCTTCTTTAAAAATGGATTAAGTGCGTCTTACTGATTATTCATACGCTTGGCTTTCAAAGAGCTTTTCCATTGTGAGTGTCACTGAGATGCTGTCACACTTAAACAGGCTGAGCGGTAAAGAGCAGGAGAGACGCAGGATGATGACAGAGCGTCACGCACACATGCAATATCACAGGACTGTTTTTGCTGATTGCAGCCGATAATTATTTTAATACAAGAGTTCATTCGGAAACCAGAAAAGCTAAAACTTCACTATATTTTATGCGTAGATAATGTTGTGTGTTACAAAAATGCACTCCTTTTGATATGCAGGACACAGAGGCCTCTTCGGTTCCATTTTTCTCCTGTTCGAGTGGAAGACCCTTTGAGGGACTCAGACACATGACATTTTCGTGAAACCCTGATCAGTGTTTTTCCAGAGAGTCAATCATTACACCCAGGACTATGTTACACGCACACATCCACACATGCTTAAAGTAGAGAACAAGGCGATCCACGCTGCCTTAGAATGTCAACAGGCTCTTTTGAGCGGAAAAAAAAGAAAGAGGGAAAGCCATCGCTCAGCCTGCTGGCTCACATGTTCACTGCTTTGCTGTAGTGAAGAGAAGGTGAGGTGTGTGTGTGTGTGTGTGTGTGTGTGTGTGTGTGTGTGTGTGTGTGCGCGCGCATTTGCCCCTCACTGAAGGACAAGAACACTGGGGGTGTGATGATAGTTTTGTTGTACACATGCTGTAAGAATGGCCCTGGTAGAGTCCACAGGGACGACAGGGCCAGAGTAGAGACAGAGGGAGAAAGTCATTGAGCATCACCGCCAGCTGTTTCCACTGCTCTAGGCTTTCTATAACATTCCTCTAAGCTTGAATGAGCTGCCAGGTGACACTGCTCTCAAAAGAGCTCGCTACTTCTGCCGCTTGCTCTTTCTCCGTTTTTTTCAAAGCATTTTCGGAATGTTTAAAAAAAAAAAAGGGTGAATATAAGAGAAGCTTTGCAATACCTTCGCCTGGGGTGAGAGTAGATGCACAAAACATGCCATGCTCCCACAATTTTTGTCGACTTAAAAGAGTACATCAAGACAACACGATAGGAGCGATGTGACTTTTTATTTATTTTATAATAAATTATTTATTTATATATATTATTTATTTTATTGTGTAAATATTGTTTAATATATTTTATAATGTGTGCTGTATGAAACGTGCTGCTGCTACACCAGAATTTCCCAGCTTGGGATGAATAAAGTATTTATCTATCTATCTATCTAACGTTTGTACACAGGTATCAGGAATACGGAACAAACTGTTTTATATAGTACGAGTCAGTATGGTTAAAAATATGAATGTGGAAGAAAATAAAGACGTGCTTTCTGTGTTTTAAAGTAAAAATACACATACACATTGCAAATGCACAAAGCACATGATCTACTGTACATAGTAGATGTGAGATTGTAAGAGAACTACATATTTACTTTAATGTAATCAGAGGGAAATGAAGGCCATTTTAGCTAAAGTGTCACTTGTCTTTTTTAGGCTGTCGTGTTTCTGCAGGCATGACATACTGTAGCTACATATATGGTTATGTTGCCCATAACCAGCATGCAGTGGCAATGTTGTGTGTGAGAGGAAACAGACGTGCCGGGAAAAACATCGACCTCATTCGTGTTGTGAGGAAAATACAATTTTGTACTTTCTTGTACAACATGGACCCCCCATCTCTAAGAAACATGTTTGAGAGAGGCAGATGACGGATTTGATGCGGCTGGCAAATTGCAAACACGTCACCTAAATGTGAATTCCACTGGAAGGCGTCATCTATACAGCCAGGAAGAATCTACTTTACTCACGCTTTCCCTGCAGCAAGGTGCTGTGTTATGGCAGCGCTTTAGGAGCAGCAGTTTGTTTTGTAATGAATGTGAAAAAACACCAAAAAAACAGCTATATCGCTTCAATATAGCCTTTCATCTCTGCCACTGAACATTGGACTGTGATGTTGTTACATGACTTCAACTGCATCTCATCATTTCTCTGATTAGGGCACCAAACAGCCGGGGCAGTACATCATAATTCTACGGGGGTTTGTGCAGGCAGGTCCTTGAACTGGGGAGTTGAGCCTCATGAATCTTTCAAATGTCAGTAAGGTTTACACGCACGCACGCACGCAACCGCACGCACGCACGCACACGCACACGCACACACAGCTGAGGACATTCAGACACAAAGTTGTGGAGGCACAGCTGCAGGGAAGACTGAAAGTGATGTGGCCTTCACAGATGCTATTACCCGTCATTTCAATTAAGACACATGTGCCCGACGTGGATTTGATGGTGAAAGACACTGCGGGTGGAGAGATTAGGCACGCTCTCATTCCAGCAACTTGTGCCACACGCTTTCCAAATTATCCTAATGACAATAATTACAAAGGCGCATTAACGTCTGTGTTTGGGTAAGTAAGGGTTATGACATGGGAATAAATAGTATAGTGCGGCACGACTGTATTTCGCCGATAGACGTGGGACCAGTTAACAATCAAGCTGCGAGCTTTGTCAAATGTGTTCAGGAGATTTGCTCTAATCCTGAATTCTCCTGCAAACAAGGAGGTAACTTTGAACCAAATTGAATCGATATACAGTTTTTATTTAATCTTTGTTTAATCAGGCAAACTCATTGAGATAAAAAAAATCTCTTTTTCAAGAGAGGCCTGAGAACAATTTACATTTACAGCAACAAAAGACAACACAAATTACACACAGCAAGAGTAGACAACAGACAAAAATACAAGAATGGAAAACTAAAGGCAGTTGCAAGATTCAGTTAAGTGTTCTAATAATAACTGTTTGAATTCTCCAAGTAAAATGAGACTGTTCAGTTACATTCAAACATACATATGAAACACGTTTGTTTGTGTGTGTTTGTTTTATTAAAATATGTTTTTGTGCTTTCTAATAAGCAATACGAGGCTAAAGTTAACTCACTGACATTATTCAGTGTCACAAATTAAATTGGAGGAAAAAAATTTGGGGGGGGGAGAGAGAGAGCGTGTTTCTACTGAAAATGACCCTGTGTATTTTTCTAATGACAAGTTTGTCGGATGATAAATATAAAAGCTGTCAAAATGATCCACCGGCTTGTGCTTTTTTTTATCGCGCTTTCAAAGTCGTTGACTCCTGTGCTCCCATGCGCTTCTAGAAAGACTTGAAAAAGTGGGATACTTTATATTATAGCCTGAAGCAAAAAAATATTTTTGTTAATCAGATAATAACTTATGACCTTCTGTTTATTCAAATGAATGAAGTGTAGAACCAAGTATGGCCCCGAAGCACTAGAAAGGGGGACTTTTTTATATTTTGAGTTAAAAGTAATATGATAATGCCACAAAGCCTTTGAAAATCTTGTTACTACATATGAAAAGGAAAACAACTTGTCAGACAGTTGCTAACATGCTGACATTCACAAGGCAGCGCTGCATCATCTCATGCTGAAGGAGCGGCTCTTTCCCTGGGGCTGGACTGAGGCCTGTCTTCATGTGAATGTGAAATGGTTATTTAATCTGGCCATGTTCCGGAAAGACCTGGAGCGTCTTCACAGAGGGACACATTACATGTGTCTGGTCTCTTTCAGAAGGTGCAGTATTGATTCATTGATAAATTCATTAGTTCATGGGTTTGGTGCATATCATATTAAAATACAGCACCGCGCCTTGGCTAAAATGCTTCCATTCAAAAACAAACAAATGCATGAATGGAATAGAACTTGGGAGTGGTGGGCGGTGACCTTTAGGAACAGCTTTTGAGTAGAAAAATAGACCAGGTCAGTCCTTTTCCTATTTCTTGCACTCTGTCTGCCGGGAACAAGTGACACCTTGGTTCCTCTCAGCTCCAGCAAATAGACAGCCCACTTATCACCTCCTTTCACATCCAGTGTGCCACTCATTACTCATGTATTCATAGCCTCTGCAGTTTAATTACAAGACTAATCACAACAAACTATCTCCTTCACGACTGAGCCAGCTGTGGCCCTTGGGGATTGGATGCGGCTAGTCAGTTCAGTGTTTTCTGCTTCCTTCAGGGTTACCACTGCGGCTACATGGAATTCAAATCTATGTATCATCTAATATTGGCTAACAATGTCATAACCCATTAAGAGAGGCGGTGTAGTAGGCAGACAGAAAACAAGTGGCTACTTCCTCACTGTACAGTATATCAAAAATCAACGCTCCTTTTTACAGCATTGGTCAGTTACGGGAAAACAGCGAGAGCCACAACAAACCTATGCAAACACAGTGACAATGACATTTCTCCCCACTGATGTGCTTGTGGGATCTTGAAGGGAAGCAACACAGCTAACAACCAACCCACCGTGCCAGCCCACCACAACAACAGCATTCAGAGGAATCTTGCACCTTTCTCTGTATCACCCGTGGGCACTTTGTTAGTTCAGAGTACGACCTCACTCAGATGACAGAAGAATGACTATGGCGGTCCCATTTTTCCCAGAGACTTCAGTCAGTGGCGCTGGGGTCTGGCCCCATTACTGCTCCATCTGTGAGAGGGCCACCGGAGCAAGGCTCTTATCTGTGCCTGTTCCAGGTACCTCCGCTGAAGAAGCTGTGACAAGCGCCCATCCAGCCAGTGTAGTCTCACACACATACTTAGGCGGATTATCTGCAACAGTATCCAAACTTGCGTGACAACTTTTGTAAGAGGCCCCCATCGCAAAACAAATAGAGGTCATTTTCACATTCCCCTCGTCTCTCAGCCCTCCCTCCAAACACCCACGGAGACAGTTTCAGGGCCCCATGTGGATGAAGAAGAACTGCAGCCAAACTCCTCCAGGGAACAAAGGAATGTACCTACCTAGCACCTGCCACATAATACTTCACAGGACAGAGAACACACGTACACAGCGTGCTGAACGCCTGCTTGTGCAACACAACCGAAAGGTATAAGAAACATGCTCTTATGGGAATATATTACTCATACTGTAACACATGGCGCTGTACAGATCAAACATACTGGAAAACCGTTGAAGTCCCCACACGGTGAGTACAAATGCACTGGGTGCTGATGCGTTGGAGTGATGGTATAGTACAATCTCATTAGATGCTGTGTTGGAAACTGGCCCAGCACTGTTTTCTTTTCCAATCCTCCTTCCCTTTTTTTGTCTTCTCCTGTGCCAATCTCTTTCTCCCTTCCCCTCCAATTCTTCCTCTATCTCTCCGTCTCTCAGCAGTGTTGTTAATGGAATTTGTTGAACTGCTGAATTTCGCAAAGGTTTATGTCTAGCAAATGCGAGGTCACGCGTAGCACCGGCCGGCTCCACACCTGCTTTACTGCAATCCGTTTGCCGGGTGTATTTATCACATAGGCAACCATTTCTGCACTCAGGGCTGTGCCACGCTGTGCATATGCTCACTTTGTTACCCCCGACAGAAATGTCTCACCAGGGAGAAGCCTTTAGTAGAGCACATATAAACTCTTGCCTTTTAGTGGCACGGGAAATGCTGAAATATGTACATTTATGGGGTCTGTTTCTGAGCGCTATACTAAACTCAGAGTTTGACCTTGCCACTGCTTTGCACAGGCTGTTCGAAAATGCTGAACTGACTGTTTCAAACAATGGATAATAAATGTTCTTTACTCCATTCCTTGGAGTGGCTTAGGTATCTGGTCACATCATCAGACTGGGTACATAACGTAACAATAAAAATAAATTTCTTCCCACCCAAACAAAATTTATTTGTTTAGATGTGAGAGGAAAACAAAAAATGTTGGAGTGGTCCCATCTCAGGCCAAGAGTAGGGGGAAGCAACTTATTTGCCTTCCACCAGTCAGAGCCATCAGATAAGGAAAGCAAACAGGAGATAACAGAGTGCCGCGACATCGCTCAGCAGGCCTGCATTAATGCTACTAATGGCACAGTGCACCTCAGGGTGAGCTTTTGATGACACAGGCAGCTGGGTGATGTTTCCATATGTTCAACAAACATGGGAGGCCCCACGTAGCTGGGTCAGACACAAGTGCTGTGAGTAAGTGTTGGCCCGACTGCAGCAGCATGATGGACGGGAGGCTATCCCTCCCCCCCACCCCCAGCCCCCATAATCCAGAGCAGTCCAGCCTTCTGCACAACGGTGTCTTGTTCTTCAGAGTATTTTGGCAATCAGAGCCACATGCTGCGCGCACATTTATCTTACTTTCTGAAAAATGTGGGATCAATGAGGTAATTAGGGGGTACAATACTAGATTGACGTGGCAGAAGGGCTTCAATGTGTGGTCTCTACACAAGCAGAGTGCAGGTCAGGGGTATGGGAACTTGTTCGTCGGGCACAATAAATGGCACATGCTGGCTCTTTTAGCCAAAACATACACTGGAGAGCATGATATATGATCATGGGACCTTAGTGGTGGATGGAATACACACCAGCACTAATAGGAAATGCTTTTTACCTTCTGGTTGGACAAGGTGAGCTGCCATTAGTGTCATCCCAGCTAAGAGAAATCATTTAGCCTGGAAGCAGAAGCAGGTCTCCCTTTCTGCCAGATCCAGCAGATGCTTACTACTACCATGGTGACCTTTAGAATATGCCTCACCATCTGATTATAGTTTGAAGCCCTACATAAAGAAGCACCAAAAGTACAGAGAAATGGAGAGAGGGAACAATATTATAGAAGCAAAAAAAAAAAAAAAGATTCCCAAAGTAATTCAGCTTTTAGATTTATACACAGTCATCACTGCTTTTCTTATCCAGGGACAATCAACTGAGATTCATGTTATCAAAAGCTCTTCCTTCCAAGCAGTAGCAGTTTATTAAAACCTTTATTTGTCCGGTATCAGAACAGACCACTGTTTTCCACTCAGGTGCGTCTGGCGACAGCCCATGTGGAACAGGGGGGTTGTAAAAGCCGAGAGGATTTTCTTTTAGCAGAGAGGCACAAAATAAAAACAACCTTTTAAATCCAGCCCAAAGCAGCCAAAAACACACAGACACATCAGCCAGATAGCACTTCTTCAAAGTAAACCCGCTCTGGATTTGAAATGAAATGATGAAGAGCAGGTGAAAAACATTGCACACATCAGTGCTGCCGCTCAGACAGAGCTGAAAATAGTTCTCCACACCTGACTGGAGAGACAGAGAGAATCTAAAGGTCGGACAGCAAATGTCGGTCTGCCTGTACAATTCAGGATAAATGATGGATACAGACGTCTTTTACACTCCACAGCCCTGCAGCTCACAATTATATATCTCAGTAAGGTGAGGTAAAGATGATGCAAGCACTAAGATATGGAGAAATTTACAACTTCATTAAACTGTAAGCGTTACTGGAGATGTAAATCGTCTGAATCCGAAGCTCGGCCTGTCAAAGCACCTGTGAGAAATGGTTTGGTTTTTTTTACTTGGCCACATGTTTTACTCACTATCTTTATTGTGTTTTATTGCTTGGTGTAAAAAAACAGCACAAATGAGACTTTCTTGTCTTGTTGTCATGAGTGATGAGGACTCACTGCGACTAGCATTAACGGGCAGTGTGCAATATTTGCCTTTGCATCTCCAAAGCGACATGCAGATGCTGTACCACATGCTTCACTGGAATACTGTGGAGATTTGCCTGAGACACTTTGATGGTAACACAGAATATGTGTAATGCTTTCAAAAAAAAAAGAATGTGGCAGAAACAATGAAGATGAATCCACAGGCTTGAGGCAACTGCCTTTCATTATAGAAGCAGTTGCACAGGAATTAGCTATTTCCTGTTTCTTTTGCTTCTCATTACATCCATCACGTACAGTAATCACAATAAATAAGGCGTATATGTACATATAAATTAAGATACATATTACATGCCAATGTATACCTGTTTAGCATTAAAGTGCATGATCTACTTTGCACTGATTACCATGTTGTCATAGAAACAACGACCAGCAAAATCATAGTCTTCCAACATACTACTACGAATAGGGATTCATACCTCATGTGGGTTGCTGCACAATACAGTGTAATTCATTTAGAACAGCAGGAAGCTGTCTATGCAGGAATGAAATCTACGTAATCGGATATACTGTTTGTGTGTGTGCGTGTGTGTGTGTGTGTCGGTGTGTGTGTTAAATTCACACTAAATGTCATGTATGTTCTGCACTCATAGGCTGAGAAAGTATAATCATGATTTGGAATATTATGCAGTGTCTGAAAAAGCAAACAATAATAAATAAAGTATAATGGCCCCATACGGATTTAATCTGATTGGTTGTTTACCAAGTTCTGTTCCTCCGAGACACTTGATCAAAGACGACTTCTTCTGCACTGACAGTGACATCATGTGTAAACAGCGAGTGCTGCAGTGGGTGTGTGTGGGTGTTTATGTATGTGGGTATGATGCGAGTCTCTGGAAAAGAAAAGACTGGAGGCAGGGGCCCTCTCCCATGTTGTGACTTGGATGAAATTTTTGTGCGAATACAGCAAAAAGCCCGTGACAGCGTGCATAAATTATTTTTGGCAGTAGCAGGCCCTGCTACTGCCGGGTGGTGCCCAGCGGTGCCTGCCTCTCAGGGGGGCAGAGGCACGCCGCCATCTGGGGGTGTGTCTACCCCAGCCTTGTTAGCATAAACCTAACTACAGTTTCATGAAATTACCTCAGAGACATCTTCAAAATACATACAGATCTGTGGCTATGGTAAATACATTACCCGTACTGCAGTTATTACAAATAAACAGACAACATACCACTTTCACTTTGCAGTATCTGCAGTGAAAAGAAAATGGAAAGGTAACCTCAGTGGACATGAAAATGAAATATGAGGGTGTGAAATGGGGGTAAATGCGCTTGCTGGTGTTTTCTTGAAGTATCTGCTAAGGTGGTTTGTGACATTGCTGAGGTAGGCTACTGGAAGGGCACAATGTCTCCCAGATGACTTAAAGGGGGAAGATTCTCTCACACATGGCTCTCCAAACAATTGGAGAAGAGCAGTGGGAAACAATATATTTTCCTCAAACTTTCAACACAGCTCAAAATGTATCTCAAGACAAAAATTGTTTTCTGAACTCTGCCCTAAACTGGTAATCATGGCCCCAAATGAAAAACGGGGAAAACAAAGCTTTCAAACAAAGTTTTCTTGCCGTACAATAAGTATAACTCCTTCCTGGTCCCTCTCTTGCTGATCTCCCTTTGTGCCAAAGGAAGAAGCAGGCTGCCTGATGATGGCAGGCACCCACCAGTGACCTGGGAAATAAATCCTTTAACAGGTGGCCAGCATGGAGGGGAAGGGCTAAATCAGCAGCACACCTTCCTGCTGCCGGCGGGGCTGGCTGTTTTATGTGCCTTAATTACACAGTCCTCCAAAAACCTTCACCCCCCATCCTCTCTTCCTCTGCACCCACTGCCCTTCATTCACCCTCTGACTCCAAGGAGCAACACACACATACATAAATATAATCAAGCACATGCTCGCTTTCCACCATGTAATCGTTTCAATTCAAATGTCAGGTGTTGGCTTAGTACACTGTAACACTGAGATATGAGAGATCGGAGGCATTTCAGCTACGGTGAATATCCAACTTGAAATTTGAAATACCCAGACTGAAACTTCACAGACAGCCAGCGATGGTGCATTCTGACATCTCTTCCTGTGCGCTTCCATTCATTGATCCGGTTTCTGAATGATGCCACAGATTTTTGGCCCTTGACTCCATGGGGAGATCAGCCATGTGTAGTTTTGTCAGTCTCTGTAGCTAAGCAACTGAGCATTACAGTGAAAGAGACCAGCGCTTGCAGCGGTTGCTAGGGAACTGCTAGAGAGTGTTACCACTTGTGAACGGCGTTTCGATATATCAGCCTCTAATGGTTCAGGTCTGATGGAGCTTCGCCTAGAAGGAGATGAAGGATTGGCAAGCGGGCAGCATGCTCCATCTCGCCAGCTACACCATATGTCACAGTCGACAAGTCTCCGGAGTCCCACGCATCAGCACACATAACAACCAGATGAAAATGATTGCAGGTTTTTCCTCAATAGGAAACCATTTGCATAGAAGTGGAAGCTGAATAATTGAGAGGTGTGGGAGAGAGCAGGGTGGCTGAATTGGGATGAAGGGATGTATGCCTGCCAGCCAAATCCATTAGCTGGGCCTTGCTTGGCGGAGACAGGCAGCTGATGGGAAGGCTCTGTTATCGGACACTAAAGGACACCAGGGCTGGCCATCACCACGCCTGCCCTCTCTCTGCTGCAGGGGGAGAGAGAGGAAGACAGAGAGGCACAGGAAAATAGAGACAAAAAGAGAAACTGAGGGAAGGACCAGAGAGAGTCAATAACAGAAAGACTGAAGAGGTGTTGCCCCGTTACAGCTTTATAATTGGTCTGCAAGGGCGGTCAAATGAGAAGCTACTTATCGCACACAGCAGTTCCACAAGAATACTTGTCCATCTCTATAGCTGGAGTCTATTTAAAAGAGCATTAGGACAAATGAAGCGTTGAAAAAGAGGACACCACCTCTCAATTTAAGCCAGGATGAAAAAAAGTAAAAAAGAATAAGAAAGGTTAGAAAATTGTATCCCATGCATAAACCTGCATGGTTCTGTTTGGGGGGCCTAATGGCCCAGGAGAGTATCTCTAGTGGACAAGCCCAGAATAGGTTTTCCAGAAGACAAAATCTGCTATAGTCACAAAAGCAAACACAAGCAAGGGCCTAAAGATAGAGGCTGTCATAACTTTCACAGACTGTAAAGTCCTTTAAGGAAAATGTGTGATTTTAAGCCATATGAAATAATTTAAGTGTGCTTGACATGACTTAAATGAAGACAAATATTTGCCATAGTAGATAAAGTAACTGTTATCGAAACATTTTAATTAGACAGCTTTGAATTTGATTATATGATATTTAATATTGAATTGCCATTATAGGTTCTAGAAGTTGTTGATATTTTAACTTTGAATAATTTTACTCTCATGTGAAAGGATTACATCTCCAGATGTGTCATAAGTTTCCAGAGCAGACAGTGAATATGAGACTAGACATCCTTTGACATGGGCAGTGGGCTAAAATCATTTGTGTTGATTGATGCAGACATGACAGTGATACCAACATTTTGTTTTGGAGTCTTCAACTTTTAGTGGTCAGAAATGCTTTATAAAACTTTTAAAACGACTCATTAATAACCAGAGCACCGTGGAATCAGAGTGTACAGTTGGAGCTGAGCTGCCTGAGGGTCGGTCTTGTCTCATGCCTTGGTAAAAGTCTCTAATTTCATCTCTTTTCTCACATTTGCCATTTCATAGTGTCTCTTTTGGCTGTTTACACTTAGCATCTCTGCGTGAAAAAAACCCACATTGCTGCAGTGATGCTTTGCCAATCAGATTCATGCTGCACAGTCTGGTGATCCTGAAGAGGGAGACATCCAAACCAAGAGAACCAGAGACGACAGAGAGGAACAGTACCCTAAGACTGAATCTGTATAGCATGACAAAGCCCTGGCTTTGAATAAACACAAAGAAACACAACTCGGGAAATAATGACCATCAAACCACAGGGAATTTCAATATAAGACATTGATTTTTAGGTCTGGGTCTAGACTTTGCTCCTGCACCACGATGAATTTAAGGAGGAACAAAATATACTTCAGAAAAACAAAAACCTAAAATATAAATGAATCATATTCAGCCTCGACCACAATGATGGTGTTTGAAATATGTTTCCCCCTGATCAGAACAGATAGAGAAGGAGGCAGAGAGAGAGGTCGAGCCACTGAGGAAACTGTGGAACACAACTAATAATTGCTGTTCAAGCCTCGAGTTTCATTGTTCCATAGCATGAAATTAATATATGATAGCTTACACACAGCGTAGACGAGGGGACAGCCACAGGGCCTGCTTTAAGAGGATACAGCTGCATGTGTCTCCTAAACCCAATCCCTCTCTCTTCCTCTCAGACACACATTGAAAATCAAGCATGAGCAGTTATACACGACTAAATGAGCTCGAAGCACTGTTTAACTACATCTGCCAAATAAAGTACACCTAGAAAAATCTGTAAAATTTAAACTTTACATCTTTCTGTCCCCAAAAGATCACAGGTAACGGTAGGTCTTTGAACCTACCTTTTTGTTCAAACATTGAATTAGTTATTTATTTTCTGCTTCATATGATATTTTTTATATTGCATGTTTACTTATTTATTACTTGTTTATTGATGTTTCTATTTTTATTATGCCCTCTGCTGCTGTAAAGCCCCAAATTTCCCAATAGTGGGACTAATACATGATTATATTATCTTATAATTTTCAGTTAGATAAAAACATAAAACACATGCTTCCCCTCACTGTAGTGAACTTGCCATGCAAAACTGTACTTCTTTGAACTCAAAGCAAAGCCCCATAGGCTTTCAAATTATTACTGCAGTTTTCTGAGGTTTTCCACCATTTTGTCAACTCACAATGAGGGGGGCCTAGAAATCTCTGTCCATTTTAAAACAGGGCATTTTACAAGAATAAATAGCAGCTATCACAAAGGAGTGGCGCCGCATCGCAATGAGCTTGTTACTGCACTGCTACAGGTTGCACATCCCTGCAAAGTGTTGAAGCCTTATTTGCATATTTTCATATTTAATTCTGGACAGCAGAGACAGGTCTTGATGTGGCCTAATGTGATGCCTGACATTGCCCAAGCCCTGTAATTATTTTCCTGACCTGCCCAGCAATCATCCTTCCTCTAGTTAATTGCTAACATAAACAAATCCTCAGGTGGTCCAAGTTCATAGGGAATGTTTTGCATGCATAACAGCAGTCTCATAGCAAAGACTAAACGGCCGTCAAATTCTCCCAAGACTCATCACAACTCATTCTCGTTCTGCTTCATGAAGTGCTAAATTACAGTTTCTCTGAAACAGCATGACTGAGAGACTGACTGATAATGGTAATTGTTGGAAATATGATGGCAGATGTGGGATTCTTCTCAGTAGAAACAGAAAGTACTTTGAAAGAGAAATACACCAATAACTTCAGAATTAATAATTCATGAAATTCTGAATTGCATTATCAAGCTAGCCATTGTTGCTAGCTGTTCAATGTTTTAAAAAAGGCAGGGGAATGAGGAAATTGTCTTTTTCCACGATTAAGTTCAGTTCAGATATCTCCAAAGCGGCACTTTTAGTGTGGTTCTTTTGTGTCTTTGTCTGTGTGCGCTTAATGTTTGGTGTGTTGTCGCTGTGAGTGAATATTTAATGAATCCATGGAAAGCTCTCCACTGCTGTTCATCTGGGCAACGAGTCAGCGGAAAAACTCTCTGGCTCTGCCATCTGTTGGAATCAATAAGGGGGGCTTGAAACCCCCAGCCACCGTTCAGGGCTGCAGCATGTTGACGATTAAAGCTAACCCCTCTCTCTGTTCCTGCAAGTCCTGCTCACCACCAGCAAGGTTAAATGGCAGGTGCTGAAAGAACTATAGTATACCCTGCACAGTAATGCTAATCCCTCAATTAAATTATAGCTCCTAAGCAGACAGGCCTTTCCTGGGGCTGCAGCTCCGACAGTAAAGCCCTGCGACATGTTTGCACACTACAGTATGCACTTCATGCTGGGGCTTTGGATGGATATGGCGGGGATGATGCTCTGCAAAAAGACAACAGTACACAGTGTGTTTGTGCAGCGTAACTAGTCATTAAGAGCTTTGGAAATGTGTGTTTAGCTTCAACAGGAAGACTCAAAAATCATGTTTGTCCTGTTTGCCATTGTCTGATGTTTACAGTATGTGGCTGACATGAGTGCACAGTGATGATGTCTGTCTGCAGCAGATGGAAAAAGACTAAAGCAACGTCCTTCTTCTTCTTCAGCCCAGAGGGGGGCTCCTCATCTAATGGGGAGAAATAAGGTTGTTTAATTGTAGTTTATTACAGAGCCTGATTGCTTTTATTGAGCTCCATTATTCTTGTTAATGAGCCAGTAATGTGAATGCTGATAATGTGAGAGAGAATGTGAAATGTTTTCCTCACAATGTGAGATCCCAGTGTTTCCTGGCTATTAAAGCCTTGGCCACTTTCTTTAGCAAAGCATCTGTTTGCTGCTCCCTGCATCGCTGTCACTGACCTCGCAATCCGTCAGCACCGAAACATTATGTCCCTGGGTTAGAATCTCTTACCTGCAAACTGTCCCATGTGTAATGAAACACACTGGAGCCTGGACTCTGGTCCATATCAAATATTGCATGGAAATAAGTTATAGTGGACACTCAAGAGTGTGACACGGACATTCACATGAAGGTAGTGAAGGGTGTTCACTTCTCTGGGAGTTTATTGCGGAATGTTTACGGATACTCTTCCAGAAACACCTTACGCACGCACACGCGCACAATCACACACACACTAATGTTACGGAATGTACAACAATCTCTTTTGCCAGAGAGCAGCAACATTTTGACTGGTATTAAATTGGGTTGTGCAGTGACAAGTGTGCTAGACTGTTGTTGGCATTTAGAACAGGGAGAAGGCATTAGCATTACACAAAGAGTGCATTATGAGTGAATAATGCACTGTGCTACCAGTTTGGACATGTAGCAAAGTGAATGTCAAAACTCATTCAAACACACTTTCTTCAGCCCACGCAGCCGAATTTCCCACTCAAACAAGGACACAAGGAATCCTATCTTCTGCTCATTCCTTCATAATAATAACCGCAGAGAACAGCGCCAGCAGAGGGCGAGGCGCCGGTGCCAGAAACGCAGATTTAGAGGATAGCAGTCAGTCAACGTGGCTGCAACTCGCTCATCAGGGATCACAGGTGGACTGGAGCTTACCTCAACATGAATTACGTGGAAGGCATGAAAACACACTGTCCATCACATGTAAAGCACACAGACAACGGATGTCACAGTGTGCGCTCGACTCACCTGGCCCACGTCTTTAGGCCACTCAACAAAAGGACCACGTTCCAGATTCCAAAAAAATACACACCCACAACTTTCCTGTTGCATCGTCAACATATACAAACACACTGATTCACACTATACAAGTTTTTCCGTTTGTTTGTTTGTTTACAGATGATGATGCTTCTACTTCCTGTCTGCAAAATAATTGACTTATTGTACTGCATGGGGAGCTGCTGGGAGCAGGGTATTGTTTTCACCCGTGTGCGTGTGTACAAAATAATACATTTCACCAAACTTGGTGGGAACATTACTTTAGAGGGTATCTCCAGATGAATAACTTTTGGAACTGATTTGGGGATTAATACCTGCAGACAGCATTTGATCCCCGTGCACTGGTCTAAGGAGAATAACACTTCTGTACGAAGTTCAGTGATGCAATGTTCGCCACAATGTATATTCCACCGAGCACAACGCTGATTATATGAGGACACATTTTGCTTCGAAAGATCCTGTTTGAATGTCTGAATGAGCCGTTAAACAGTCCTCAGACTGTCAGACTCATCAAGCTTAAATCCTCAGAACTATAATTATTGACTTGTCCTTGAAAACTATCAGAAAACATAATACTTCCCTGATAAATTTAACACGAAGGAGGATAAATGAAAGAGAAAATGATTATTAAAAAAGTGAAAGACTGAATATAAACTATTTTGAATCCAGTAACTTTCTATACAAACCAAATCTTTTCATGTGGCTTTTCCATCAGCTGATACTGCTGCTGTGAAGACCAAGACGGCACAATGACGCCCTTACAGATGCACTCAAAGCCTGCAGAAAGGAGGCACTTTTCTTTGTGCGGTGCCTCTATGACTTCTGAGATAATGTAATAGCTGATATTATCTCACATTGCCTCAGCAGAAAAAAAATAATGGGGTCCTCTCCATTAAAGCCCACATCTAAATGTGACAGCGTTTCTTGTTAATGTATGTTTTACAAACACGTGAGGAAAGAAAGTAATCAGTGCCACTGCATGGAAACGGTCTGAAGCCGAGCCTTTTCTTCTCTGATCCCGTCACCGCCACATTATCGCTTTTCCCTATGAACTAGACTGTATTCGCTTTCACAGAGGGTTTATCAGTGGTGACATGCTCTGTACTAGTGTTGACAGAACAGAGGGTTGTTGCTCTGCATGGGGCCGACAGGGTACGGCCATGTCCATGCTTGCTGCTTCCAAGCCCAGGTGAGAAAATTTCTCTTTCCCTTTTCCTAACCCCTTTCTTCACTCCGTCTCTCAACCGTACATGTTTAATGAGCTGGCATCTTTTCTTTCAGTTTTTATATAACACCCCCTCCCCCCCTTTCCTCCTCCTCCCCCAGCCTCCACTCCATCACTTTCCCTTCATGCCTGCACTCGAATTTTCTTGTTTCTCCTTTTCTTCCTCATCCAATGTTCTTCCTGCTGGCATTCACAATGCTCCAGAAGGGACTGAGGAACATTACCATCCTTTGCTATCAAGAAACAGTTTCTCCCACAGAATAGTTCACATTCTCACATTCACTGTCCCACATTCCCTGCCAAGGATATGAGGTAATACATGCAAGAACAAAAAAACCCAACATTTTAATGGGAGTAACAATGGGGTGAATAAAAGCTTAAGGACTTTGCAAAAGATTGGGTTCACAGACCTGTGCATATGTAACAAAAAAAAGAAAAGCTAATCATATTAAAATGGCATATCTTGCATTTTAATTCAAGTATAATAATAGTTCTAATCATCATCTTTTTTATGCGGCAAAAAAACTTAAATGAATTCTCTGTGTTGAAGGATTGTAAGACAGCTGGAGAGAAAGACATGAATAAAAAAAAGCCTATCTTTCCTGCACGATTGGATTTTTCCATTTTGCTACTTGCTGTCAAAAGCATCACTCCATAAAACAGGACAAATGAGATTCCATGAATAGATGAATGGTTTCTTCATACATGTTCAATCTAAATCAATCATTAATGAGTTAATTTGTCGAGGGGATGGGATTAAGCTTCATCACACAGACCACAAGGACTCCATTTCTTTGACAAGGAGAGCAGACTTTGGGGGACGGCTGGCTGACTGCCTCTACGTGAGTGAAAGAGGGTCTGGCAGCTTCAGTGTCAAAGAACCGCATGTGTAGCACTTCAAGAGACAGGCTGACACGAGGACTGTGGACCTCATGTGGTAATTAACTGCATACTGCTTTCTTCGCAGAGGCCAAAGCAGAGATGGTTAAGACACTTCATATTCTCATTTCTAGTCTCATTGAGATCATACTAATACAAACCCGCAGATTATATCCACATTTGTTTTAGCAAACCTGTGCAAGTGTTGGAAATTTAGAAATGAGAGTTTCATCAAAAGATGGCCATGAAATTCCCCTCTTGCAACAATCACGAAAAAAACAACTTTTAAATAGTACATTTAAATCTGTAGAGACATAAAAAATTTCAGTCTGAAAGAGAGTATATAAATAAGAGGAGGGAAAAAGGAATGACAGTTGTTGGAGAGAAGGACCTGATTTATCTACATTGGATCATATATGAACAGTGGAGGAGGCCAAAATGTTCCAACAGGCTGGGGATGTCTGCGGAGGCCTTGGACAGTGATTTATGGTTCAGTGGTGGATGTGTTAATGGACTGGGCCTATGGAGCATATCCATTCCAGGTATGGCGCCTCATACCTGGGATGAATACGCTCCACGGCAGTCTGTCAGAGCAGCACAACACATCATCACACAGAGCGACAGCGTTTTGGATGTATATAAACACCGGGCCTAGTGTCAGCCTCTGTTAAAGGATGAATAGGCCGCTGGCGACGCACGAACAGCACAGTCGGAGAACAGACAGGTGACAAAGGTTAAGAACAGCATGTGTATTTCCACTCTTTATTCCAAAAACAGACTTAGCAACTCTGACACATTGATTAATAGTGCAGCATTTAAACTTTCACTTCTAATAGCTGGCTGTTGGCCAAGGCTTGGTGAATATTAATTTAATTTAAATTCTTCAAATGTAGAGGTGACGTATTGACTCCTTCATTTACTACTACAACACTGTTGCCCCTCTAACCACCCAATGGCTAGGATAAATCAGGAGAGTTGTTATGGATATCCTAAATAAGTAATGGCCATCACAATTGATCAGTATGACATTCTGGTTAGTCAGTGGAGGTTAAAATGCCTCAGACGTCCGTGATGTCAACTCAGACATAAAGGAAGTAACATTATATAAAACAGAGCCTGGAGGCGTGAATACGGTCTGGTTATAAAGCAGGATTGTTCTGCCTGGGCAAACAAGGAGGACTTCAAAGGAGCTATAAGTTTGCAGAATTTTTTTTAAATACATTTTTTGTTTGTGCTGTCAGCTGCAGAGCTATTTACCATTATAGCAGCGTGCTCCATGTCTTTTTTTTCCATATGACTGCGCTGTTTCAGATGCTGGTAATTAAGTTTTTGCCACCTGGGGGATTGACTGTGGTGACTCAACTGACATCATGAGCTCTATTCCAAGAAAGTATCAGAAAATGCATGGCCAGTGTACGATTAGTTTGGTCCAAAAGATAACATGAGGATGAACACTTGGGCATTAGGGCTGCATGAATATGGATGAAATGATAATCACAGTAACTTTGCTCAAAACAAGGATAAACCAATGAACGTGGAAAATCCAGTTTCTCTCTGTGCACCTGCAACCTGGAAATAGTTTCAAAACAATCAAAAGCATATCTCATTTTTTATCCTTAGGGTATTTTAGATGTTTCATTTCATCTTTTTTCACTTCAGCTGTTCTAGCTGATGCGTTTGCTTACCCACCGACGAGTTTTACCATTTGTTGCCATGTTTATCTAGTTTTCTTTCTTTTGTTTCTTGGTCCCTTGGATGTTCTTCGTCATTCAGATGAGTCCTGCAAATGTGCATTTAAAGCATACAGGAAACCTTCCCCTGCCTCTATTTTGACATTTTGCAGGATTCAATGTAATGAATGACACTTACTCAGAATGTTAATCTGTGCATGTCTGCTGCTTTTTTCTGACTTCAGTAAACAAAATGAAACAAGCACAAATCACCTCATCCAACCCTTTCTTTTTGATCAGTCGTGAAGTTGGTTTCATAATCCTTTGAGTACAGTAAATGTCACTAATATAAAGACAGAACATGTCTGCACACAATTACAGTAACTCTGAATTTCCTTCAAAAATACTAACTACATTTCAAATAATAAAAATATCACAGTAGATCAAGGGGATGATTTTCCTAAATAAGTATTTGCCAGTTTTTTTTTCCCTAGTGTATCACAAGATTTGTCTTCTCTTAACTCAGAGGTATTAGTGTAAAATAAAATGAACAGTCAAAAAAAAAAGTGTAATTACTGATAATTACTCATTTACACTCACAACACACCTTTACACAATGTGGAATTCTAAAGGGAAACTGAAATCAGTTTAGCAAGCAAATAACACACCTCTACAAAACACAAATGACAAAGTTCACTACAACTCATTAACTTATTCACAACTACCCCAACGAGCTTCTCAGTGCTCCGTCTAGGCAGCAAACTCTGCGCAATATGCTAATAATTGTTACAGTGCTATATTTTATCAAGTCATAAACCAGGTTTGACGAAACCTGCTCTGCAGCACCAGCAACTCTGACAGAAAGCTTGTACCAATCTAAACCTTGTAAACACCATTAAATTACCAGGGACTATAAAACACTTTTATGAAGTAAAGAGGCGACTTCAGGGGTTTTTGCACTATGGGTCCTAAAACGTATGACATGCCTATTGCTTCTGCTCAGGACTAAGACTGTCAGTTACAGTTTCAATATAATGAATCGCACTGCAGAAATCAGTTAGTCTGGATATCTTAATATTGATGAATGATCATGTTATACATTTGCATGCATGTGGGAATGTTGATTAATGTCTATTGATGTCCTTGAATATGAACAAAAAGCCCCTCGTTGTAAATATTTTCAATACACTACCTTTAGCCATTGTTCACTGTGAGTCGGCACAGTTTAACAATGTCTCCGCACTCAATATTTTCCTGTAATAACTCTGGAAGAGTTTGCCTGGTGGCGCAGAGGGTCAGTGTTTACACTTCACAAGTGCTGTTAGAGGCATTCCAACAGAAGCACATTTGTAGAAAGACCTTTCACATGAGCCAAGCGTCCTTCGCGCAGCTTCTCCCCTCTTCTTCTTTCCCATACGGGCGCCTCCTAATCAGATTGGTCCAAAATGGCCCCAATTTCAGGGGATATATAAATAAATAAAGTAGAGGAAATCACTTGTACTGTATTTTGGAGCCAACATTCATCATTGTCAGCAGGAATGTACAGTTCATATGCCCCTAACACGTCCCATTTCCCCACCAGCAGCCATCATGCCGTTTGATAGGACAGCATACTCGCTCATTTATAGAGGACCCTGTCAGTTTTTTGCTATTTACTTATGTAAATATCCCCTGGATTAAGTCATCGTCAGGCAAACCCTTACTGTGACAGGAAAACAGGGTAGCGAATCCACTTAAAATCATATTTGTGGCCATGCTGTATAGATTTGAATACTCTGCCAAACTAGTTGAAGGTCATGACGACCTCTACACAATATATGTTAAAATGCTTAGCTTACCTCCTGAGGAAATACTCCATCACAAAGTTCAGGAGGAGCAGCGCTAAGATAGGCTTAATTGCAGATAAGCTGACACAAGTCGAGGGAGCACTGAAGCTGTTTTACAGACTACTGAATGAAAACAGTAAAGTCAAAGGAAAGTCTAACATTTCATCCAGCCTAATGTAATAAGCCGAGTTAGGGGAAATATTCTTGTGTTTCCTTAAAGTTTTAGACTCTACAGACTGGAAATTGTGCTGTATACTCAAGCTATGAAAACATTTGCTTAACAACAGCAGTCTAATGGTTTACATGTATAAACAGAAAACCTATCCAGTGGCATAAAGCAAGTAAAAGAAGAAGTGACAGTTGATCCAAGCAGCTGAGGTTACCGCCCAAATCCCCAACAGAGAGAGGACTTTACTTTTGTTTACAATGGAATTCTCTAAAAGCTACCCTATCTGCGGCATATCTATCGAGTTACAGGACAAATGAATTACTGGACATTTAGTATGGCGAACGGCAGCATCTCTCGAAGCCGGGCGGATCTCAGGACTGAGCCAGAGAGACATGCCACTGCTGAGATCCATTTCCAGTTACGTAGGAGGGGAACTAAACAGTCCTCTTCCCCTCGCTACCGCTCTTTCAATTTACTCTCTGTTTGAATGTTCGCTGTGGTCTGCCCACTTGTTTGTGAAGCTGATAATCGGCTCAGGAAAATTAGCTTATCTACATTTAGCATTCAGGAAGACAGAGGAGTCTCATGAACAGAAATAAATACTGCACTAAACAATACCAGTCTCTCTCTGTGTGTGTGTGTGTGTGTGTGTGTGTGTGTGTGTGTGTGTGTATGTGTGTGTGTGTGTGTGTGTGTGTGTGCGTGCATTTGCCTCGAAGCTTGCTCTTGCATGCTCCAAATATATTTTTAATAAAGGGGATTTTTAAAATGCATGATTGACATTCATTCCTCCGTATGTGAAAACAGCCTTTTCCCAAGGGTTTCAAGTGTTCAGTGAACGGCCCCCATTTATTCCGAGTGTACCTCCACATCCCTATATATCCCTGTCAGTCAAAGCTCTGACGTCATGACTTGGAGGCAGAGAGCTTACACCCAGCTGGGCCTCTGCAGGTGAATTACAGGGAGGGCATGGCACTACCTGGCCCTGCACCCACTGAAAAAGCCTGTTATTGGTGACCCATGCAGTTAAAGCTGGAAGCACCATTTAGGAACGTGTTTCCTTCACTTTGTTGGGCAGTGTGTTAGAAGAGGACACAGATACAATGAGACCTATATCAGTATTACAGCCTTCAACAGCATCTACCTGTGGCAGAAAGCAGTTTGAGCCACACTTGCATCATTCTGGATAATGTGTGGAGGACAGGCGTCATTTGTTTCACAAAGCTCATCCATTACTTTTTCTCCCCGCACCCTGAGAGCAGGGAACTCACGTGCCTTCATATTAGGTCCCTCTCTCGTAAGTGTCACATCACATTCAGGATGGATGGACATCTGACAAAAAGGCTGGGGGTGCTACAGTAACGAAAGGCATGAGCATTCAGCAGACATCGTAGCCTCCTCGGGCCAAATCACCATCGTGTATGGAGACAGACCCGAGCTGTCACAGCTAATAAGACGCTTTTGTGACAACAAACAGTATCAGCCCAACCATGTCTGCAAAAAGGCAACAAGACTGCTGAGACCCAGAGAAAACAAGAGCGATAGGGGATCGTGGGCAAGTGAGGGATTTCCATGTTAAGTGTTATCTGAACTCAGGCAGGCAGCTGTCTAATAAGACAGCCTAACCCTTTCGTAAAAAATGTGTTGACCATACCTATCAAATATCAACTACATAATCCCTTTATGATGGCTAATGCATGAAATTCATTTAAGCAATTTCCACACCAGGTTGATGAGTTCCACTGACATGATGACAGCCAATAATCTCTGATGAGCTCTTAAACAAACACAGTTTTATGTTGCCAGGCAAATCACCACCTGATTAGGGAGGCAAGTCAATACACAAAGTGTATGACTGAAATTAATTCTGTCTTGCTAGGTACAGTAGGCGGTATTAATGCACATGCTTCTACATTGCACCTTAGACCACCTAACGCTTCAGGGTTGTTTTATGAATCTTGTTGAGAGGTGTTATTAAAACCACAAGCTTGACAGCAGGAGGAAAGGGAGGTTTTAGAGAAGAGCCTTGAGAGGCTATTACCTCAACTGTGGTGATATCTCAATAAGAAGCATGTCCGACACAAAAGAGAAAGGTTCATCAGTGTCTTGACCTATACAGCTCTTGACATGGATTAAGACCTTTGCGGTGAGTAAAACAGAAACTCTGGATCATTTTCAGTCTGAAATAAATCAAGGAGAGGAGCCATCCTTTACCTTTCTCAAATATTTCTCAAAATGAGCCATATTGTGACCGGGATTACTTTTTTTGGGAATGGCTTCAAATATAATGATACAGTGGCACAGTAAGTTCTGTTTCAAATGGGGAAAAAAATTGCATGTGATGTAACAGGATTTTAAAAAGTTTGAGTAACAAATCTTTAAGCAGAAGTGTCATACTTATAATACTGTCAGCCACAGTGAAGACTGTAGGCACTGAAGTATGTATAGTGGTTAATACTGTTAACCACAGTAGGCGAGAAATCCCAATGGAATAGATGACAGAAAACCAAGATGACTGAAAGTACACACTGTGAGCCTCCGGATTCATCAAATATGCTATTACACCCTCTGAATACAACTAAATCATTAAATTTGTGTTAGTTCTTCTGTGGTGGCATAGATTTTCCCTCTTTTAAAATAAAAGAGTCCATGAAAAGGATTCTCTGACAACAATAAATTTGCATTTATGTCGCACTTATGTTACCTTTTCTCCACTGGAATGGGCCATTTGTTGTGGCTTTTTGATTGAAAAATATTTCTCCACTCCAGATGTCGGACAACTTTAAACAGCACATTGGCATATTCGTAAATAAACTGCACATTTTAGTTTTACAGTACTATCTATTTTGGCAACAGCCCTACATTTGTACAGTATAATACACCAATGGAATCGGTCATATAACTCTAGAGATCATATTATTATTATGTTTTTATTATGAATAATTATTATAATGTTTACATGCTATTCCACTCATGACTAAGAATCAATTATGGAAAATACACAAATCTTTTGAATTCATAAAAAAGGGATTCAATTACAAAAGTTAAGAAGGAGAAGTAGATATAGGAAGAGACAATATAGGAAGGGAGAATGTACTGAAAGGGTTCAGGCGAGGTTGATCTGTGTTAAGACAGCTGTGACACGCACAAGCTCCATATTTGACAGCTCTAATCCTTCACCTTGGACTGCAGCTTTAGACCCCGGTCTGGTGAGATGCTTACCGACTCAGTTCACTGTTTCAACAGTTTTTCACTCCAGGGACAAGTGTGCCCAAACGCCTGCATCTGTTTTGACTGGGATTCAGGAATGATGATGGTGAGAGGAGCTCTGCACATTTAGCAGATGGCAGATTTGTAATAGTGTTTGTGTGGTCCATAGTAATGTGGATCAAATAAACTGTGTGTGTGTGTGTGTGTGTGTGTGTGTGTGTGTGTGTGTGTGTGTGTGTGTGTGTGTGTGTGTGTGTGTGTGTGTGTGTGTGTGTGTGTGTGTGTGTGTGTGTGTGTGTGTGTGTGTGTGTGTGTGTGTGTGTGTGTGTGTGTGTGTGTGTGTGTGCGCGCGCGCGTATATATATTTAAATACTTTCTTGTGAGAGAAATTGAGGACTCAAAACTTGCAGTTCAACACTATATCTATACTAAGACATTTTCAGCTATCACTGTAGCGGCATCCCACTGTTTAATCATCCTTGTGTTGGACAATGGATATGTTATTAAAAAAAATACGTTCCTGCCTCATTAGGAATAATACATGTAAATTCTGTGAGCAATTATCATGCAGCCAACTTTAAAAAGATGGTGGGTCTTTTCCTGAATTCCTTTTTTGTGTGAAACTTGGGGAAGGTTAGTTAAACATGTTGGACTAAACAGGCAGATAGAGCACAATTTATGCATCTTTGGTGGTTTTGTTGCACAGACCAATTATAAAGAGATGTTTGTTACAGTCACATAATGGAAACTCCTTACTGGTATAAAAAAAAAAATTGCAGTTTAAAAGGGAACCAGTTAAATCCTGTAAAAAGTTGTTTTCCTCGTGTCAAACACTTGAGTAGTTACTACGAAGCATCTGACAATCAACGGTTACAACTGCAGTCTCGAAGGAGTCAATCAAAATAACTTCAGGGGGGGTGGTGATGTGTTTCATGTTTGTGACATAATGATTCCTAAGAGCCAGTTTTTTTCCCACCCATTGCATTTTATTGCCTCTCATATATAAGGAGTCTGGAAACTTGTGTCAGACCCTATAACAAGGGATAGTAATGCTTCAAATGCTGGAGAGGACATATGATATAGATACGGTTTAATATATGCAGCAAAGACAGCTGGGGCACATTTTGGCCAGAAATCCCCCCACATCAAAGTCTTTAGAGTGCATGCAATACAAGAATAACAGCGGGAACCAGATGAGTCCCAAAAGGGAAAAAAGAAATCCTGTCCCTGGTTTGATTCTTAACATCTCAGAAACCATCTCTAATTAGTGACAAGGCTGCTCCCAGGGAGCTGAAGAGAAATATTTGTGTTTGATTTTTTGGCATGGAAATTAATGGTAGGAAGAAGAAGGACAAAATGTGGCTCGAAAACCGAGCAGGACAAAGCCACGTGGGCAAGTTGGGAAGAGTTTTTGAAGAGACCTCTTAGGATTTCTCACACTCTGTCATCTTTTTATTGCATTTGGAATTAATTCTGGTTTCTCAGGCCAAACCAGTAGAACACCTACCAGTGAAGGGAATTACCAGATGCTGCTCCTGACTAAGCAGTTCTTCACAATCATGCATTTAAATCCAAAAGTTATGGGGAGCAAGAAAAAAAGAAGAAGATTATATTCTCCCTGTAAAACCATTCTAAAGCACTTTTTGATTGAATATCATTAAACATTTTTATTTCTTTTCATTTCTCTTTTCTTCTGTTGACAGCTAGTTGTCATAAACCGCCACCAAAGCCCCACAAGGCCCCGTAGTGCAGTCAGACGGAGTACAAAGCAATCATATCTGCTGATTAAAGCTCTATTGCACTCTGCTGCACAGGGCTGGGCCCTGCATCATTAATGAAGAGCAGATATTATATCCTGTTTACAGAGAGAAGGGGAGGCAGCTCGTATTAAACATTAGCGCTCCCCCTTGCACTACTTCCTCTGGCAGGCCCCTGGCTCAGCACTGACCTGCAGACTTTGGTCACAGACATAGACTTGAATGCTGTAACTCAGAGGCTGCGTCATGACATTAGCAAGTAAATGCTGCTTGGAATGGAAATCGGCAAGTTGTCGAATGTCACAGTGTTCGCTCAACTCTGGATACACTGTCCACCTGACCCACATGTCTTTAGACTACTCATCAAAAGGACCACGTCCAGAGTCCCAAAAAATACACATTCACAACTTTCTTGCTGCAAACGCCAAAATATACAAGAATACTGAACAAGTCAGGTTGTTTTGTTTGTTTGTTTACACATGATGCCTCTACTTCCAGTCTGCAGAAGCATTGACTTACTACCCTGCATGCCGGCATTGCTGGGAGCAGGGTATTGTTTTCACCCGTCCGTGTGCGTGTGCGGGCATCTGTCTGCATATTTTTGCAGGTATGGACTGTTAGAGACATTACCCACAAGGTTATCTTACTTAGCTGAGGTCAGGGTCTCTTTCCATCTTTCGTCTCTATTATTTGCTCCCTCTCTCTCCCTCTCTCTCTCTCTCTCTCTCTCATTCTCTCCCTCCCTCCCTCCCTCTCTTGGCATCGGCCCAGTGGATGTAGGGCCAAGCGGTCAGTCTCTGAGGAGGGACACCCGCTCGGCGTGGTGTTCGGGACAAACACTGCAGCAGCGTTTCCTCTGCTCTACCCATCTGTTGGTTTTGGCCCACTCCTCTGGACCACAGTGCAGGTCTGGCCAGGCTTTAGCAAACACGCCTGTACAGCAGCCAGACCACTTTGCACAAGACTTTCCTGTAAATACTGTCTGCAGCAATTGAATGTGGGATGGGGACCGGAATTCTGGGCTTTGGACAGTTGAATGGAGAAAAGGTCATTCCCACGATATTTACAACCCATAAACTCTATTTTTGGCCTCCCCCTGTAGTATTGTGCATCTGATGCTCCTCTATAATAATATGACATGAGCATGGATGTACAAGTAGAGGAATTTTGTTGAGTAAACATGTAATAAAAGTTGACTCAAAAATATATTTTCTGCTCCTCCACAGCCCTTTCAAGTCACAGTGATGTGTTTTCAGTCCCACTGGCAATCGATTTAAGAGCTGAAGTGACATTGTGTCAGCAACTGATTAAAATACAGTCAGTTAATCATTATTGGATACTCTAATTGGATTATCTCCCAAGAACATAAAAAGGACTAATTATTCATCAAAGAGCACTCTTGTGTTTATTTTTCTCCTATTTGCACTTCCCCTAAGCCTTTCTTACCTCCTGAGCCACAACACTGTCACATCAACGACGTCAAAGTCAAGTAAACAGTGACAATGAAATCTTGAGACAAATCATTTGAGTCGTCTGCATTTAAAACTGCAGCAAACCCAAGAGCAGTCTACGCTGTGACAATCTAATTACAAAACTTCACTGGAGCAGAGGAGATGAGTCTTTCAGTTTTCCGAAAATGGATCGTTTTTTTAAAGGCTGCACCTTTAATTTATCTGTATCTTCTTTCACAGCCAATTTTTTGCGTACAGAGCAGGGAATCATACAGACACTCAATTGATAAAAAAAAAATCCATGAGGAGGCAAAAGAAATAATTGCATCAACCTAATGAAGACAGCTAGAAGATATGAGGTGTTCCCCAGATAATTTTAATATGAAATCAAAAACACAGTATAAACACTGCAGCTAGTGACTTGAGAGGTGTGGTGCCAGACGGTGTCACGTGGATGACAGAGAGAAAAAGAAAAGGACAGGACGGATGAGGACTGTTTTTCTCCTGGCGTGGTCCTTTGTTTGTCTCCGTTGACTTCTCCATGTGGTGGGGAAAGGTGGTCTGCGAGTGGTTATTAGTGTGAACAATTTTGGGAACAATGATTTAAAATAAGCTCTAGAGGAATTAACGTCAGTAATTACTGTACAGGTTGTGTTTTTTTACGACATGCATGGTCAGATAAGTGCAGTGAATGATCATCCACATTCCAGCCTCAATTGGGTCTAAACCCTTCTGAAAATTGGCAGCAGATGCCTGAGGGAGGAAAAACAAATCCCTAAATGGGCCTTTCTGATTGAGTACCATCTACCCGACAGTGTCTGGCCTGGACAGACACTGAGATCAACGTCCACTCTGATAAGCAAGAAATTCAACACAGATGGAGGAATGATCAAAATTCTTGCCCTTCATTTCTAAGTTTCCTGTTACCTGTCTAATCCAGTCTAAGTTTTACTAAAGGGGCTTATTTTCATTGTACATGGATTTTTGTGTTTCACTGTTCCAAACATAACCATGTGATCAATGACAAAATAAAAACACTTTAATGTTTGTACAGTACAGAAAGTACAGATCGACTGCTTACATGAATCAAAATCGTGGGACATAAGCAATGCAATACAAATATTACTAAATCATTTGAATTAAAGTATTCATTTTGAGTAGTTACTACGAAGCATCTGACAATCAACGGTTACAACTGCAGTCTCGAAGGAGTCAATCAATTGTGATTGTGTTTTTAGGCTACATGACAACATATGGAAAACAAAACGAAAGCCAGAGCTGTGGCTGGAATGTATATGTGCGTGTGGAATGGAAGATACAACTCGTCTTTCCTTTTTTCCCAAAATAGGTTGGTATCCTGGTCACGGCTCATTTGAAATCCTACTGCACCGTAGAGTGTCTCTCCTGCCGGGCTGCTGACAAAATTGTCAGCTGGTGTTAACTTGGCATGACACTTGTAGTTTCTGCTTTAGCTGTGTGTGTTCCCGGCAATGACCATGCAGTTCTCTGCAGGAAAGCGGAACTCGACAAACACCTGACATCACAGCGGCTGACAGAAACGAGTCACACTCCCCGACGACATAATAGAAACAGTTTGTGCCAAATCACTTTGAACGAGCAATGGCCAACGGGAAAAGTCCAACACAAAGTCCAACACTCACTAGCTCACTTACTCAAGGACATGTTCTCTACTCACACCACCGTGGCTCAGGTGATTCTTTTGCCCCTCCAGTTCCTGCTCCACTCACGTCTTGGGACTTGTACAGTGCATAACTATTGCCCCTGCTCTCACAGCAGCAGGTGAATGTAATGCTTTTACTCTGAATTATTCAGAGTTGCAGTTGGAGGGGACCACAACACCGTTTGTGATTTCCTCTTAACCCCCCCTCCCCGACCCCTTTTTCCCTTATAGATTATGAAATAAAAAATAGGGGCATAAAAGACACCAATATCTCATCTATAAAAACCTTCCGAAAAGTGTCTACAATTGTTTCAGCGATTCTCACAGGGCCAAGAGTGACGAATCTGGCGTTGAATCATTTCTAAAGGCAGACTGCAAGACTCAAGGAGAAATGGTGTTTCTTTTGTTTATTTAGCTCTCCCTTCTGGAAACACACAAGAACAGAGACCGTGCCGAGCAGACAGGTGTGAGCTACCCCTCAGCCCTGGCCAAGGGCAAATTTTGTTCTCCTAGGATGTAGTGGTTACGCTTTCAAATGGATTAGGACAACGTGATCCAGGACTACAGTGGAGCTTGGAGGCATCTTTTCTCAAGAGGGTGGTCCAGCAGCCTGAGGAGAGGTAGATACTGTTGCCTGTGATGGAGTACGGTTGATGCACACGTCGTAACTGGATTAGGCCCTCTGGCCACATGGTATTCTCTGGTGTTCAGCATGCAGAGAATTCATTGTCACAGAAATATGAGTCAAAGCTGTGAAACAGTGGCATCATAGTGCCAAGGATGTTTTACACCTTCAAAGAAAACTTCTGAAGGTGGTGATTAGAAAGTTTTGCAGTAAGTATTTTACAATAAGTCATATGCTCCTGTTCTTGGCACGACAGATGAGGCATACAGACAGATGCAAATGCCGTAACCACCAATTAACACACACACTCAAATCGTTTGTCTTGACTTTGTTTAAAAATATGGGCGCTATTAACAGCTGCTAGTAATGTACACATGGTTTACATTAATGTGTGCTAAAAATGCTAACTGAAGAATATTTTTGTGGACAAATTGTTGCCATAGTAATGCAACATTTTACTCCAGGAATGTGTTATTTGCTGCCCTATCTATGAAACGAGTTGTCTGTTGCCTTTAGTTATACTGTCACACTTTTGTTAATTATATAGAAAAAATGCATAGTGGAAGTAAATAATTCCATTTGGTCGACCCGCAGGACAGCCGAGGAGCATTAGAGCCTCTAACACAGCAGAGAAACTGAATAGAAGGTCTTAACTTACGGCTGCTCAACAAACGTCCGCTGATTACATGGCACTATTCATTTAGTTCCATTCAAATTCTTAATCTTAATTGGATATCGAGCTTGTGATGGATCATCCATTTTTTTTCTCTGTCAGAAAGACCTCACATGATAAATGCTCTATTAATAGGATTTCAAAGAATAAAAATTTGAAATGTTAGAGAGAGAAAAAGAATGTGAGAAAACCCACATTAAACAGAAATAACAATCATTACAGATGCATACTTTCACTTTCAAACAGGTCACAATAGGACTGACAATCACCCCAATACTGACAGCCAACAGGCAAAACAACACGTGCTACACGTTGGTTGGGATGAATCTATTTTTTCTAATGGCCATGCAGGCGGCAGCTCAAGAGATGCAAGCCCTGTCCATTCCTGGGAGAGATAGTGAAACGCCAGAGGTAATTAACAGCAGCGGAGGTGCTGAAGGGCTGCATGACATCCAGCACCAGATAGTATGTTCCTCTCCTCTGTCTTTTGTTAATTAGAAGCATTAAACTAATCCCAGCCCTGTCCTTTCTTTTCCACCATCAAAGTGCACCAGGGCAATGGCACGGTGAAGCAGAGCAGACTAAAAATGAGGAACTGTAACAATACCAATTTGCCACAGCTCTGAACACTGCAGCATTTCCTAAACACACGAACTTGCGCTCGTCTCCTCTGTGTAAGCCCGAGTGCTGCAGGGTAGAGGTTTGGACTGAAATAAAAGAGATCATAGGGAGCTGCAGCTTGCTACATAGGTGTGTCTGTATCAACACTGGTGTTGTTATAGCCCCGCCCGAGGCGCGCTGTAGACTGCAATGTGATTTATTAGCCTGCACAGATAGTGGCAAGAGAGCATGGGAATAGCAGATGCCACTAATATAGAATATAGCTGTCTAATAATAGCCTTCAAAAGGCTCTCTGCAACATTCAAACACACCAACAATGTGTTTATTTAATCTCGACATCTTATGTAATTAAGATAATGAAGACGTCAGCACATTTGCATCATAAGGAATGAGGGCAGCATACAAAATACTGAACATCACTTTCATCTTCCAATGATTCTCTCATAGAGACACCTCTGTGACACCTCAGTGCGTTTGAAGATACAAAATTAAATGTGAAATTCTTCCTTGACAGACAAGCCAACACATATGATCAGTTCAAAATTCTAGAGATTCTGTTGGGACTATGGGAAAACAAAAACACAAAGTGTCTGAGTCTGTGTCTAGGAGAGATGATTTTCGGCGAAGCATGCCAGGCGAGTACAAGTATGAAGCCTGCCCACAGCTCCAACGGTGTCTTCCAATGTATGCAGGAGCCGTGATCCTTTCCTCCCGGACTACTTAAATTATTTACAGGTGCTCTCCTCCTGGAAAACCTCTTACGTCCTCACCTCCTGACGCGGAGGCACTCAAACACTCAGCTGAATATAAACCACCGCCGTGTGAGTCTTAGATGGTCAGACGGAATTCTAGCTGGACAATGTGCAACAGCAAGTGCATACTGTAGCACTTGCAATTGGAGCAGCTGAAAAATATGTCACCATTATTTTGTCATTAACACTTACTGAATCCTAAATGCAAACACAAAATATGCCAGTGGTCCAGTGTATTTCCATATTGTTTCCACACTAGCAGATGACAGGCTTTGTGATGAAGAATGAACTCGCTCTGACCACAAAGAGAGTGAACTTGCACTTGCTCACAAAGAGAAAGGGTGGTTGGAAAAAAAATAAAAAGACATGGGAAAATCACTACCTTATCTCTCCCCAACCGCTGTGTTTTATGCTTTGAATCTGACTTCAAAGCTGCGTGGGGCTGAAAGTCACCCTGTTGTGTGGGTGGGAAGCTTTTACTTTCTTTGTTGGTATGACCGCAGCACACTGCACACCTGTTCGAACAAGACAAACATGCTAATCAGGCTGAGCATTTTAATTCTTGTGTGTGTAAGTTTACAAACTGTCAGGGGCACAAACGTCTGTGAATACAGATAAACACTGCAGACATTAATGATGTGGACGATGTGACATGCCCTGGATGTTGACAGCAGCATGTACTCTATGTAAAGCATCATGTCATTGTCAAAGTGTCACTTTTTTGTTGTGCATGGTACTTGCATTGTTGTCCTGTTTTCAAAGCTCTACATTTCTTAGATTATATTTGAAATATAATCAATTACTGTTTGTTTCTTGATGATCTGTGACTGACCCAGTCACTGTAATTGTCTAAACCAGCCTCATAATAAAAAAAACCTAAAAACAACAACAACTGCTACAAATAAAAACACAGCTACTTTATCAACCACCGCTTTTCTGACAAATGGCACATTTGCAGACGCGCATGAGTTTGGGTGTTTCATGTCACTGTCAAACCACAATGTTTTCTTTATTGATTTTCCTGTCTGACCTCATCACAGCTTCAGAGGAAGAGAAGCAGGGCCGGCGCATCAGAAAAAAGGCATGTAATACTGGAATTGTTGAGGCTCAACAGAAGCAATTCTGTAGTCGTCTAGAGTGGGATGATTGGTTTATAGAGCTCTCTTATCCTTGTCAGTTCTGCCAGTATGTTAATGAAGATCCTGCAGCAGTAGGAGGCAGCGTTGGCTGGCATCTGGCTGAGAAGCAGCCTCCCTCTGGGACTCACATCCCCCTAACAGGACATGTGGTGGGAGACTTGGGTTGGTGGGTTACTACTTGTGAGCTCCCGTGGGTGCCAGAAAGATCACAGTGACCTGCTACAGGGGCGTGCGTCCCACTGACAGAGCTCCTGAAGCCCGACTAGACACTTCAATCAGTGTCTGCAGCGGACTGCGGGCGATGTCATTACTATCACCAGTCTTGTATTTTTCTCAAAAGAAAACCACATCAAAAGTGCATCTTGTATGTGCCTCGCAGGAAGCACGGGAGTCCTCTGATGAAACATACCTCTATTAGGCAGACTCTGACTGCAGATACTGACCTTCAGAGACGTGAAGGGTTTCTGCATGAACTCTGATAAAGAGAAAAAATAAGGTGAGTGCTAAGCAAATGCATCCACAGAGTTGAAAGGAGAAATATAGTGATAAGGCTACATTACAAATCCAAATTCATATTTTGAAGAAAACAAAATGAAAAGAATGGGCTCATGTTTCCTCTGTGTACACCACAATAACAAAAAGGAGAGTGTCATTGTGCAAGATTCAAATAAAATAGCTTCATAAAATATTGTAAAACTCACTCAGTACATGCTCTTTCTCAAACCAGAACACTACTGCTCTGTATGATTAACACAGTTTTACAAGAACTTCTGCAATATGTATGTTTTCAGTCTTAACAATGTCTTATTATGTCAATTATTATTAAATGCAAAAAAAGATCATAGCAAGTTGCTTATTATTCTGCTCTCTAGCAACATTTTAGAGAGAAGAGTAAAAAGTATGGTCAGTTAATTCCATACTTCCAAGGTTGCATTTTTTGTTTGTTTTTTTTAACAAATGACAGCCAATATCTCAAAGCAAGATGGGACAAGGCACATTACTGCATTTGACATTCAATGCTGCACGCACACATCTCAATTCTCAGCTCAATTTGGATTGAAATCAAATGATTATGCAATTTTCCACCCCAATTGCAGAATCATTAATGTTGAGAGAAACAAAACTAACATATATATATATATATATATATATATATATATATATATATATATATATATATATATATATATATATGTTTTGGAAGTTAAAAAGAGTCTAACAGTAAATTACTTGATGAAACTGAGATTCTTCTTTTTTGCAGTGCTCCAGGAAAACCTCCACAATGACTACATCCCCTGGTATTCAGCACAGCTCCAAAGTTACCAGTTATCCATCTGAGCAAGAGCTTTTTAAGCTCGATTTGAAAAGTAGTGCTCTTCTATTCTCATACTCTTTTCAAAGCAAAACTCTGTGAATGAACTATATGAGGAGCCTCAGGACAGTTTATTGATTTGAATATTAAAATTAAACTTAATTTCAGGACTGCAGGGCTCAATTAGTCCACAAAGGTTTTTGACAAGATTTACAATAATTGAAAGCTTTGATCCTAGAATTGAAACTGCCCAACCAGGAGTGAATATCCAACGAATGAGAGTACGTGTGCAACAATGTAAGCAGCTTTTTCTCACCGAGGAAAATACTCTAAATACACTGCTGTTGAAAAAGAAGGCAAAAAAATGACCCTTTTTTGTATCCACCATATCTTCTTCCCTGCACAGCAGTTCCTTTTTCCTGTAAATGTGAGCTTCTTTGCCACCTTAATGCAACTCTATCAAGAAAAATGATTAATATGTGGACCAGAACCTGGCACAGGAAAATAATTGAGTTCTAATGTTCACACTGTGGTGATATCATTAACTAACTCACCCCTACAGCTCCATAAAGAGGCAGAAACCAATTGACAGTTTGGTGGGCATAGGTGCAAATGCCACATTAAAATGAGACCAGGGAAAAGCAGGTTTTCATTGCTATTGCCGAAATCGATAAAGGCTATTAGGTTCAAGTTCCTAAGGCACAACTGACAGAATTCAGGCCCAGGCAAGACTAAAGAGGCCGAAAAGAGTGTCCAGGTAATTCATGCGGAGTCAACAAGAGATAAATATTATTTTCTCGGTGCTACCATACCTCTTCCGTAGTAAAAGTGCCGTGTTTTTCTTTTGCCTGAATGATCTGCTGACAGCGGCCAAACCTGTAAATGCAGGTTGTCATGATATTTGAATACTTAACACACATGAGGCTGTGATCTATTACACTATTTATAAATCCTGTCAAATAATGTATTCTGATCACAGGTATTCCTATAATCAGCTGTCTCATCTGCACCTCACTCCTCTGCTGTCTCACCATCACAGGGTGATTTTTTTCACAGTGGTTTAAGATTGACAACTTCCTAATGTTGACAGCTAATCCCAACAGCATTGGCAGGCGGCGAAACAAGTCAGCCCGCACTGAGACATCTTCAGCATCAATCCCTAAACCCGTCTGCTTCTTTTCTATTCTAAAGCAGAGAAAAGACATTAACATAATCAAAACAAACGCGTCCACATATACATTATTCAATGGTTTTAATCATTGAATACAGTTTCCAGACTAATTTTAGACACATTCCTAGTTTATGAAACACATTCAACTATTTCAAAGAAGGATCATAATCTAATCTGAAATCTCAGTCAGTCCTCAGGCAACTCAGGGTTTTGGCTACTTGAATTATACTTTGGATGAAACATGCACACGCACACACACACTCACACACACACACACACAGTCAACATGAAAAAGTATATAAGATCACAAAACACTTTTCAAATTCAGCTAAAATACTTTATTGGATCGAGCAAATCAAGTTGACACATGGCGCCCATAAACATTTATCTGTTATGTTTGCTCTAAATGGGGCCAGGTGTTCACTCGTGCAACTTGTCAAACTAGCTTTTAAACAGAACTGGAACTTCAATTAAGTGTCCAACAGCACTTAATGAAGTGCTGATTGTGAGAACAGAGCAGTGTCCAGAAACATAATGAGGTCATTAATGCTAATTTATACAAAGTCTAACATTTGAGCCCTTTGTTTATTTGTGAGAAAGCAGAAAACATCCTATGGGTTCATTGTGATTTGGAAAGGCACCATTAGCTGTGTGTTGGACATGGGGGTCAGGACAGGCATGCGATCAGCCAAGTGCCTCATCTAGCGTATGCAGAGCCATTCCTGTTCTATGCTAATGTCATCTCGGTGGGCAGAAATGAGAAAGTAGTGATGCAAAATAATTACCCGTGCACACCAGAGACAGGTGGTGCCCTAACTGTGGTGATTTAGCATTATGAATTCTTCATTATCATTAGGCATCTACTATTCCTCAGTCAGGAAGTAAACTTTGTGGCACTAGACACTCAATCTTCACATGGAGCCTCAGAGGAGTGGCAGTGCCCAAAAGTCTTCAGAACATGCTAATGGTTGTGGCCATTACTAAAAGTCACAAACAAACCTGCTGTTCACTTGCAGTCAAGGTCAGTTTGAAGGTTATCAGTGGTTGTAGATGGCAGACTCGTTTCTCAAGGCTATCCCTGTACACACTTTCAAAAGGTCAGTCATTAACCATGCCATAAGAACAGAGCACTGCTTAAGTGCCCCTTCTTCACTGTTGGGTAAAGACTATTTTATGTCAGTCCCAGTCATGAAGCTCCTAAAAAGCACACAGTGGAAGTACAGCTTAAACTGCCTTCTTCAGGGGTAAATTTTGTACTGCCTGGGTTGAACCAGGTTGACATGATGCGACTTCATGATTCATGACCCCTGCTGAGGCTCAGTCGACCGCTAATTGTCCGCTTATCACCTTAACAACATGGGAACAATGGGTGGCTATTGCATCAAGGCAGAAAGACTCACTTTGGGTTTAGGTTAAGGTCTCTCTAATGACCCACTATTAGCCGTCCGACTTATACCGTTGAATTATACCTATTAAGCTCAATAGGAACTGTCTGAAGCTGCAGACAAAATGGTCTGTCATGGGGCAGAGAGCGCTTTGGTTCCTGCCTTGAAACAAATGGATTTCACACTCCACCTGCAGGGATGCCGGGGGAAGGTGTGAATGGGTACTGAAGAACAGCCACAGGACAGGACTCGACAAACTATGGAGCAAGCCAATTAGACGTGAATCTGCAGGGAAGCTCACACCATCTCCGCTGTAATGGAAAAGCAATATTGACACCACGTGGCGTTCCATTTTGTAGGTAATATTCAAAATACTATTCCTGTGCCATCAGTGAATTTCTGTGCAGCCAGGGAAAGAAACTGGGGTCTGAGCATCATCTTTAATGATGGACAGAAAAGTGACAGCAGCTGAACCAAGCTGATGTGAAAAGAGGGAGCAGATTAATATTTTCTCACTATTACACATTGCTAGGAGTGGCCATTTGTTTTTGGTACTGAATGAGTCAGTTTGTGTGAAGAGAAGAGCAGGATGTCTTGTAAAAAATGACCATATATGGCTGGATAGATGCGTCAACAGAACACAGTGGGCTGCTGCTTGTTCCCAAGTGAAACTATTACTCCATGCTGCTTCTGTTATCCATGATCCAGTTGTTGTTACCGTGACCACAAATGTCCTGTCATCTAAGGAAAGTACGCATTTTGATCCAACCATAAGTAATTTGGGGACTAAATTTAACCAATCCGGCAGTATTCCATTAGCATTGTAGCCACGAATGTCTGGTACCACGTTGCCAGTTTGCTCTGCGTGTTTATAAATGTAACCATGGCAAACGTCTGGCATGACTGCCATTGCTGGGGGTCTATTTCCAGAGATGCTCCTGTGGGTTATATCACTGGGTAGGGATAAATGGCCTATATGGTTGTTCAGACTGGACTTGGCTCAGATTTGCGGGAACACAATCCTAACAGCCATAGTCTATATTAAGACTGTAGTCCACAGATAAGCAAGACAGCTTCTGTAAGGACTTTAAACATAATAATGCTTCCACGCCTGACATCCTCTAAATCCCGCCTTAACACTCCTTGGTGACAGAAGAAACTCTTTCCAGTTTGCTGATGGAATTAGATGACATGACAGTAAAAGCTGAAAGGGATTTTCTGTCATGCCTCATTTTGCCCATCAAATGCCATTAGATATAATTGATTGTAGAATACAGACATAACCATGCAAGAGAGTAAAAGGAAAGTGTGAGAGTGACGAGCGAAGGGGTAGGCAGGAGAAATGTTCTGTTGTCACACAGTCACACGATGGATGAATTTAAACTGTCAAGAAATGGAGGTATTGTCAACTAAGATGGTTAGAAGCCAGGGACTCTTGAAATCCTGACACTAAGAAGCTGTCAAACTGCCTAGAGGGAAAACGATTGACAGGGAGATGAAACAAAGAATTCTTGGCAAGTCTTTCCTGTTAACGAGTATAAACACAATGCAGAGGAAAAGTAGCGCTCAGATTAATTATGGGAATATTAAGATAATTGGTGAGCATGGTGCATACTTTTAATCTCGGGATTTAAACAATATAGATAATGCTATTGACATGGCTGATTATATGGTCCCACATATGTCACATAAGTAATAGCAAAATCCTGAGAGGGTTGGTGAAATGCCATATATGATCTTATCATATACAGTATACAGTGTGTATACTCTTCCACTTGAAAACACAAGATTAACATATGGATTTCGTCTATTGCTATTCCTGTTTTATTACTACAGTATTACATATCTCCAGCACAAGCTTCAGGATCACCCGACAAAATAAATCGTAATTTTATAGATGTAGATTTGTATTGCTATGCTAAATCTATGGTAAACTGAGGCAAAGGCAACAACAACATACTTCTCTTCCCTCAAAATAAACATTTAGTTTTGCTTTCCGCATGTGGCTAAGACATATTTGGCGGAATACACTTTTTCTCATTTTGAGTAACTGTATTGTGAAATATTTTATCTTAGAGGTTTTATGAAATAGACAAAAATACAGTGTCCTTGATGGAGAGATCTGTTAGATTGTTTTTGTACATAGTTTAAACTGGGTAACAAATGCAGGCCATCCGAAGGATAAATGAGCTTCCTTCTAAAACATTAATGTTTATAAAATATACTGTATAAATTACTGTATAAAGCTACCTGAAAATGAATAGTAGATAGTCAATAATATGTCAGTTCTCCACTAACACTGACTATTAACATCTAACAATGTCTGTTAGAAATAGCATGTGCTCGTTAGTAATCATTATCAATTTTAATTTGTTTAAATGTCAGGCATGTTTAATTCCGTGCTATAGTGAAGGTTAAAACCTTTCTGGATGTAGCAGTGTTATGTTCCAATCACTGTCATTGACAGAGTCAGTTTAGATAGATGTGTCATGAGTGAGACTGCGTCCACCATGTTGACCTGTATACAGTACCCATGGCTCTGTAGACAGACTTCAGAGACAACTGGGTTGACACTCCAGGGCCTTCCTACCATCGCCGTGCGACTACACGAAGATGTGTGCATGTGTATGTTATTGGGGGGTAGGGTTGATACTGCTGCCCACAAATCCCCTCCTCTCATCATTAGGCCTTGCTGCCTGCTTCCCCTCTGGGCCCCAGGTTCCTGACTGGACTCCTTTGTGGCAAAATCAAATCTAAGGGACAGCCTGGGTATCGCCCCAGGCTGCAGAAAACAGGGTCACTAGAAAAGGCAAACGACAACACAGTTGTAAACCTGCCGCATAGCTGGCTGAGCAGGCAAAGCTACACAAACTTCCCTCTAAGAAAATAGTGATTTGCACTTAAAGAAGCCCAAAATATAAAATCACATATGCAGCATGCAGCTGAATGCAGAGTGACAAGCACATGATTTAGCCAGAGGAAATTTCTTCTCTCAGGGCAAAACAAGTCTGCTTGTTACCAAATTAGTAGAGTTACAAAAAACTGTGCTGTTCTTTGCAGTTGCAAAGAGTCCTGTCAATTCGTTCTCCTGGTAAGTGCACAGCATGAGTCCCATTGCCCTCCCCCTCTTCAGGATTATTGCTGAATACACACTCAATTCCCTCTCAACCCATGTATCCCGTTGCAGAGTGTTATGTCCATTTGCAAATGGAATTACCTGTCTCTTTCACTGTGTGCACATCTTTCTTTTCGCCGTGCCTAAACCATATGCTGGGGAGCTTTAGAAAAGTGTACCCCCCTTGGTTCATTGAAGTACACTTTGATGTCCCACTTTCATACCATATGATTTTCTTATAATCAAGCTTTGCTGTGTAATAAATACAAGACTCCAAAAGTATAATAAGGGGCATCAAATAAACTAGATTAGCTCCACTGACTACTACACTTCATAACAGTGGTTTTACTATAATATGTAATGTACTTACACTAGCTTTCTACTTCATTTCTCAAAGAATCATTTTACAAAAGATAGCAGAGAAACTGCAGAGCCCCGCTAACATAGCTAACATGGGGCTCTCTGAGTAAGGATTCATGTCCCAACAGAAATTTAACCGCAGCAAATGGTAACACCAGGAGCAGGAATCCAAGAGGAAAATCACAGGGGCGACACATTCAAATTATTTCTGTGCAACCCAACTGTATATGGTCAGTGCATGACATTGCTGTTGATTTGATTTAGCTCAGCCATGTCCAAATATGCTCTATGGCTGTGACTCTGGAAAGACCTCTAGCAATATATTCAAGGTCCACCGTGTTTTCATTAACACGTGACTTTGGGCTCAGAGTGTGATTTTCCTTATGGAATTCAATGGTCAATAAAACAAAATGAATGACTTTAAGGCAGCACCCCTCTACTCATTACAGAGGCCACCAAGATGGATTTGACATTTCCAATACGCTGAGTGATTCCAGAAAAAGACCTCATTGATTGAGGCCAGGACACTGCACTGACACAAAATATTAATTTTTCTAATAGCATTGTGTTTTTGCAAGAGCAGAGGCACGGGAGTTCAAATAACAACCTCACATTGGATTTACTGCATACATTTCTTGCTCTATTTGTATTTTATTCACTTATTTTATTTATCTTTTTCTTGTTTTGTGTGTGTGGGGGGGAAGGGGGGTGTATATGCTTTTGTATGTGCATCACTTTAAAAAAATGTAATAAACAAAATCAAAAAAAAGAAAGATCTCATGCATTAATAAGTTACACTTTTTATTTCAAGTTATCAATATTAAGTAAGGATCATATAGGAAAAGAATGAAAGGACATGCATAAAAAATAAAAGAAAATAAGAAATAAAAGAAAAAAATAATGCACTTTGGTATTGATTCTACAAGTGTCTGAATATTACTAGAGGGATGAACACCATTATTGAGATATTCCCTCTGGAAGATGGTTGCGAGGAGCACTGTCCACATGTCGGTCCATAAACTCCCATAGGACTTCAGATGGGTTAAGATCTGGTGAAACTGCACATGACTTACATTATTCTCATTCTCATCAAACAACCCAGTGACCCCTCTTGGACGGGGGCATTATTTTCCTGTTTCTTCAATCATTTTTCAGATTTTCTTTAATTTTTCACCTGCCTGTAATCAATACGGACACTTAAAATGAACACCTTATTCTTTGTCACTAGAGACAGCCCTAATAATACATTTCATGAGACGTCAGCTACTACAAATTATTTACAAAGTGACAGCCCTCTCATGCTGCAGTCCAGTGCCACTCTCACTCTGCTGGCACTCCGAGAGTCAATAACTACTCAAGATGAACAAGATTCGTGAGAGACCTCATAAATCTTAAACAGCCACCTGCAAAAAGGCAAGATGGCAAGAATGCTCTCATTCAAACGTTAGACGCCATATTGCTGTTTCACAATGACCGTAAAAATTCCATAGGTAAATAAATCATGGCTTAAAAAAAAACACCTTTAATGTACGGTAATCCTGAATGTGAGATTAAAAAAGAGTCAATGTTTTACATCAAAAGCCAGATCCATAAATTGACGAAGACTTAGGTCATACTGTCAGTCATCCTCTTTTCTCCACCAATCTCTTCCATTCATCCCTTTCACTAAGAGCATTTTCAGCTGGCCCCAAAGGGCCTCTGCAACTGTGACATGTCTACAATGTTGCATCAATGATGCTCTCTGTTGTCTGTGTTGATGTTTCCTTTGAGCGAAGGCAGTTGGCCTCCATCAGTCACACATATGTTGTTTGTAATGATGTCTTTGTAATGCTGGTTAGTACTGAGTGCTGTGGTCAGAAGTGCCCCACAGGGTTAGCAATGGGAGGTCGATCATTTCCTGTTCCTGCTTAACTGAGCCAGAGGTAAGTGGGATGTACAAATTAGCGCATGAATGGGAAACTCAACCACAGCAGAGCTGATCGCACAATGGGTTATTCTTCATCTTCATTGTTAAGCAGGATACAAGTGAAACTTGTATTAACTGAATAGTTTGACTTCTACCTGCTGTTCTTGTTCTTCCCAATTTTGCAATTCTGTTCGTGAAGCCACATAGATTTCGATTCATCACGTGGAGAAGGGAGAAAGGATTTATGTGGAAGACCGCATACGGTATAGTGTAGTACAGTTGGACACACCATGGTAGGTATAGGCATGACCAAATGGCCTGACTCATAGGTGATTGATACAAGGAAAGAGCAAATGATAAGCCCCTGAGAGAGAGAGCAGCTGAGGAAGACGTCTTTGGTCATCAGTTACAGTAGATTAGGAAATTCCACGCCCCTGTTGCAACAAAGGAAAAACTATGGCTCCCAACCCCACTGGTCTGCTGTATTCCACAGAAGGCCCATCTGTTCCAGCAGCCTCACTAGTGCCATACATCACCACCTCCCAGGCCCATCAAACCAGGATCCAGCACCAGGGTTAAATAAGAAGCAAGAAAAGAATGATGCACGTCAGCAAAATAAGTCCAGTTGTATTTTGAGCACACCTCTGGGAAATCATTGAAGGGATGTTTACATCTAAGGATTTGCTGAAGAAGGATTATGATTAAGGGTTAATATACTGTGCAAGTTTGAATTGTATGTCCTTCCAAACCTGAACCACAACTTTCAGTGACTGTTGGTGTCCTGACTGTGCAATAACAACTACAACATACTAAGCTATCAACAACAACGATCTAGTCATATCAGCACTAAGATGACTGATCTCGTATATACAATTATGAGCAGGATCTAATAATGTAATACAATTTAAAAGGATTTCAACGGCAATATGATGCAGTAAAAGTGCAAAATGATGTAATATGTTTAACTAAAAATGCAAAAAGGTTTCCAGTTTAGATTAAAGTCTGCTAAAAACACAATTCTTGCATACAAGGAAGTTGGGGAAGTGACAAAATGCTTGAAAAAGCCTTACATTTTGAAGATTATATTCATTGTGTTTTGCCGTGGTGACAGTGGCTACAAACAGGAAATATGGAAGGGAGCAACTGGTATGACATATGCCAAAGGTTCATGGTCTGATCCAAATTTTCCACCTCACAGTTAAATGGTATGCACCTCAGACCACGGAGCAGGAAGGATGTCCCAGATTCATACCATTTGACAGATGGAGTAAACCATCCTCTCTGAAAAATACACATATTGCAACTGGCATCGCTCCATAATGAGGGTATTTCCAACCACGTACACCATGTGCATGTTTGTGACGAATGTGGGGGTTATATCAGCAAAACCTCATGTATCTGTCAATGCCACATGTACAACAACAGACAGAGAGGCTTATTCTGGGTGCTGGTCAAAGCTAGAAGAGTAAGACACGCTGTATTTTATTTGGATGTTTACAGCATTGGTGCCGAGCGAGAAGACTCACTGTGGGAGGTTAAAAGAAGTGCATCTTGGGTCTGATGTAATGAGGTTGTAATGCTGCTTGCTTTGATGACAGAACAATATTCCTCCGGCAAAGTATGCAACCTACAGGTGAGTCAGCGTGAACAGAATACATGTACACACAACTGTGTTTTATTATTTGACAAAAAAGGGCATACGTTTTTGTCAGCTGTGGACTCTCAGAAAGGTTATATCCTCAAAGCTGAACTAAGTTTCGTGAGACAGAGTTGGCAAAGTATTGATTGGTTCACCTTGATAACATTTCAAATGCAATCTTGGGGGGGAAAAGAAAGAAAAGAAAGACAAAAAACACAGGATGTGGGTATTTGGGTTCAAAGCCCCATGGGCCAGTGCTGTGTTTAAAACATAAGTAGACAACCATATGAAGCCTGCCAAGACTGTGAATTAGCAGTCTACTATATTTCTGTATACATATTTGATAGCAACAGAAACTGGATATTATTTAGGAGCTCATAACAAGCCAGGCACACCAAAGAAGAGGCGTTTCATTTAAAGCACATCAGGATACATTAATTAGCAATAATAACACTTTTGAAATCTCAAGTGCAAAATCATTAATATAGTGCAATTCATGTCTTTGGCTAAGAAACTTTAAATATCGTTTCGGAAAATTCGAAGAGCAATTTTAGCTTTTACCTGCATAATCATTTATATTTCATGAGGCACTAATTGACTCTATATTATCTGTGTCTTCCGGCATGAATCCTAAGGAAATATTAGCACAGATGCATCAGGGTTGGTACTGTATGCATGAATCACCACCGTACGCTATTGATACATACTTCTCATTGAAAAACAACTAATGAACATTCGCCAAAGCATCACAAAATGCATCAGTGTGTTCCAGCAGATAAGTGTTCTCCAGGATTGACAAGAGGAAAAATAGGAGGCTTTGGACACCATAGTCCAGTCAGGGAAGGATCCATAGATTTATTGATCCCATCTCTAGTTTAGAGATTCAAGAATAATGATGCCTTGAAAGCTTCAGCTGGGATGGCCCAGATCCTGGGATATTGGGCATTGCAGGAGGGGGAGTTCAGGGCTTGGCCAAAGGTTGAAAAGCCAATTTTTGGACTCCTGATGCCAAGACATCATTGATATTGAACACTGTTGACAACCCTATACAGCCTACCGAGAAGGGTCTCTGCATCTTGACCAGAGATATGTGCAGTTCTCTTCGCAGAGCAAGCATTCATTAACAAGTGAAAGTGAAACATATTGATGACCTTACCAACCACTCAAATGTAATCTCTCCAAGGAATATCTAAAAATAATAAAAGTAAAAGAATGAAAAAATAAGCATCTTTACCTTACTATTGCACAGCACTTGGCTCTCTCCAGCTCCAGCCCTAAAGGCCAGGAGAGTTATCCTGTGTTCCCTCCAAAGTACACTTTGTCCCAGTTTCCTCACCAGATGGGCACACTTTTTAACTACTGAGGCTTCGTTGCAATGATTATCATGGGCACAGCAAAAATAAGTGCAAAAGGAAGTTTGCTGCATCCTCTGTCTCTCTTTATCTGTAAATCTCAAAAGGCAGGAAGATCTCACAGAGTATCTCACATGGAAGACCACCACCACTAATTGGTAATAGTAGTGAAAGGATCAAGGAGAAAGATGGTGGGTAGAACTTAACAAACACTATTTACTTGTTGGTTGAGTTCAAAGGGACCTTGACATGGCTGGCATGAGAGCTTTTGGGATCCCACACATCTCACTGTCGGCACAAGGCTGTATTAATCATGATAAGACAACTGACTTGTCAAACTGTTGGAATTGATCCCTTCATTCTTTAATCCTTGTGAAGGTCACATTCACTGGTGGTCAGTAATCTTCCCACAAAAATGGACATGGGAACTATAACTACATGATCCACCATGCTGCAATAATCCATGCTATGCTGCGCACATTTGCAAAGAATCTATATCTCATTTGCTGTGACGTGCCCTTTGTCTTTGCGCGTGCCTGAGTTGTTCAAAGGTCACATGGTGCAAAGCAGAGGGAACACAAGGAAATCATCAATGGAGATCAATACAGTACAACGCTGATGAGCAACTGAGTGAAATGGTTGTCATATTGAAATAGCAGTTGACTGTGGACAGAAATTAAATTAAACAGCCAGGTATTCATCCCCTGTGCTCAAATTTTGTGTCTGTGTTCCTGCTCAAGAAGAATTCTTGATCAAATGACTTTAACCATTTATCTATTCTCTAGTCTCACAATTTGTCAATTACATTGCTTCAATAATTTAGTGGTAAATGTAATAACATTTCTTTGTAAATAATTATGGAAAACAGAGCACAAATATATACTGTACATATGAATCAATATCCTTGAGTGAAATCAGGATTCCTCTGTATGTGCCTGCTTTCAAAATTCACTGACTGCCATCCTTGCAGAGGCTGCTGGTAAGGGCTCATCACTTTTCAATTACCAAGGGTATTGCTTTGCATTGAACCATTTGTATACTCGTGATGTGCCTGCCTGTGTTTAAATCCTGCTCTTTAAAAGAGAACAAGGTAGCCGACAGAATTTGGAGACACGCTTGAAAAAGGGCTAACCACAGTACAGCAGCAGCACACAGAGCCGCTCCATGTGGAATACACGCAGGGGTACGATATCTAAGCTCAGCAGTAAACACCGGCATCTCTCTGCTAAACCGTCAACATCTTCTCTGGTAGGGCAGATCAAAGACGCGTGCGCTCACAAACTCTTATCGACACACAAAAGCACTAGTGCTGCACGGTGGAGAACTCGGCTGTAAAGGGGATTGCTGCTTTTCAGAAGCAAGTGTTTTCAGAAAGGAGAAGAAGAAAAAAATCCAAATAATTTTCAATACAAACATGTGGCTGTTAGAGATATCAGAAGACGAGAAAATGCTTGCATTACGTTTGCCTTCCCTCTTCTGAGAAATCCACAAGGGTGAAAGGATACTTTGCTTTCTCCCCCAAACTCCATTGCTGAGAAATGTAAGCCTGCGAATGTTGGTGTTAGCATTTAAACAACCAGCCACAGGCACAGATCCATGTATTTCTATTAAGATTCCAAAACACTCCTGATAACAAGGCAATTATTTGCCAACAGCTTTGAATTGAGTATGCCATAATAATAAAGTACACAATCAATATCAGCCTGGCTCTATGTCTATCTACATCTGAACTGAGCACACAGGGTGCATTAATAAAACACATAAACTAATCTGTGTTTACCATGCAGCAATAGTTATTAAATTCCCCATATTTCTGCTGCAGAGGACTTAAGCTTTCTTGCTTTTAACAGCTTCAGACAGAGTCCAAATATCCGTTTTGTTGTTGACCCTCGAGACTGCTTCTCTCGGCACAGAGAGCCTTCATCTGGATACTGTCACTCCAAGAATCCCACTCCTATTTTAATTGACTGCCACTCATAGTGTGCGGTCAACAGTAACACTTGGATTTTGCAGATTCCTTTATAATATTCTTGACAACAAATCAATAAACAAGAGACTGAGCAGTGGGAGAGATTTCCTGCCATTAACTGTAGCTGTCAATCTGTCTTTTTCTGAGAAAAAGCCATGTTCATGATTCCTCTTGCTGGTAGTGGTGACGAGACACATTTTTGTTTTAAATTCTTAACTTTATGCTTAACATTCTGAATATGCAATAAATAATTATAGAACTACCAAACTAACTAACTAACAGACTGTTAAAATAACCATCACAAGGCCAAAAAGGGTTTTTTTTTATTCCAGAGAGACCGAGCAAGACCACCAGACTAATTCTAGGCAATCTATTGCTGATGAACTCCCCCTGGTATTGTTAAAAATAAATTTGCACTGAAAATAAACAAGACCATTTGGGACACAAATAACGATAAAATTATCAAATAATATTTCAGAACAAAAGGAAGGAAGGTGGATCGTTTCTGTTTGGACTCTCTTCATTTGATACATTATATCAAATCAGATCCTACACAGTGTTGCATCAGGTTAGACACCAAAAAACATTTCAATACTCACATACAAAGAATAAAATCGCACCATCACAGATTCAGTGCGTTGTCTTAATATCTGTATTATTCCAGAACGTGATGGACAAGAACCACTCAGTGATCAAATAAGTACCTCGAGGCTACTTCCTCTAATGACAAGCTGTTACCAATGTTAACTACGGTTCCCTCTTTTCTGTGCAGGGCTGCTGTGTGCAAAGCAGCAGCATAAAGAACATGTCCACAGGCTCCCTATGTCAGCCGGCTGACCTACTTTATTCTCTGTAAGGTCTCGTAGCTCCCTCAAGAACCCGTTCAGAACAAAGACACCGTTTTGTCTTCATTAGATCCAGAAAATGTCATTGCGCGTAGTTTGCCTCCAAATTATATTAGCTTTGTTTACAATGTGTTTACAGCCTTAATTCCAAATCAGCTACACAAATAAACAGACAAGGAGCGGTGAAATGAGCTTCAGCTAACGAGTCTCTGAAACTGAAGTAATGCCATGTGCAGAACAACCTGCACATGTAATTGGAAGAGTCTGCCGGTAACAGCGAGGGTGAGCCCTAGGAGATGTTTCCAGTGACACTTTGTATCCCTCTGTTGGTCCCCATGCCCATTAACATTCACACCATGCAGCTGCGGCTTTTAATCATTAATACATTTCAAATTAAATACAATTACAAATCATGATCTATTATGGAGTTTTAATTACTGCTAATAACTGACCATCTGCCCGGTGGCCAAGGGGTAAGACAGAGGCAGCACGATGCACCCTGAACAGTGCACCCCAAAGAGCAGGGCCATGAAATGCCTGAGTTAATTAAAAAGTCACATTAAACTGGCCCACCAACGTCAGGGGGTAGAGGAGTGTTAGAATGGTAAACGTGACCCATATACAGAAGAATATCTTAGTCTGGCCCTAGATGAGATGTTGGGGATCACATGTGCCTGCCTCAACTTTTCCTTGTGGAAAATTAAGCTGCATTACGACAGCCGAGAGCAACTGTAAAGTGGCCCTTTGTATGGAAAACAATGCGGAGTTCATATTTGTGTTATGTAAGTACATATGGAACCTGCAGTAAGTTTAAAATGATATACATTTTTTGCTTTTATTTTTCATGGTTGCTTTGCGGTTTAAAAAAACCCCCATCAGTGTTAAATAACTTCTGACAAAGACACCAAAGCCCATCTTGCTCCGAGGGCATTGACCTCACTTCCTCTGCCCTTTGACCTCTCGCAGGGCTGCTGTCATTTTTGTGCACAGTTAGCATTCTCTTTAGCCCTACTTCTGTCCGAAAGATTGTAATATATGAATTTCTCCGTGGCTGAAAGCTATGTAGACACACCCCTCGCTAGACAATGTCATGTATACTGTATGTACTGTATCTTCAGATTGGTGTTGCGGATAAATGATAGGAGTATATTTGAAAAAACTGGAGCAGCAGATAAAGAAATTCACGTTTTCATGTTGCTGATGATGGCTGTGCGCTGAAACGTGTCAATTTGCACCGTCATGCTGCTCAGGCATCAAACGTGAGTGCATCTGCAAACACGGATGTCTGATGTCTTCTTCTCCTCCTGCCTTCATCCAGGGACCACACCAGGTGGGAGACTTCTCAAGTTCGTTTGTAGCTGAGCGCCATAATTACCTTGTCTAAACACTATAGAAACAACCATAACAACCATCTGCACAGACACTTTGGACCAGTTCACAAGCCCGCCGCCGAGGGAGTGATTATGATGTTGTTTACTTCAACTCTTTCTCTGTCTCTGACTGATGATCATTTTATGTTATTTTCCCACTCTTACATACACATAACATGTCCTTTTACATTTTCCCTTTTAATCTTCAAACATTCAAGTGGAGGACAGCAGCTACGGCTCCATCAAGATAGCAGGGGGCTGAAGCAGCAGGGGACATGCCAGAGGGGACGTTGGCGAAAAATGCCTTGACGACTAAGGCCAGATTAGGCTCAGGGGGGAAAAAGAGATGGTTGCTCTTTGAAAGCCTCCAAAATGTCTGGAGATGTGGTCCGTCTATGGGAAAAAAATGACTCAGAAGGGGCTACATGCTTATTTCTAAAATAATGCACGATTCTGCCTGAATGGGCTCTGTTCATCCTCCTATGTCACTCACAATAGAAATGTAAAGAACAATTTACTCTAGAAATATGGCTTCTATTCATGAGTTCATCCTTATTCTGATGCAGAGTATGTTAGTATCATCCTTAAAGCCTCTAAGTAACACAGTTTTTTTTCAGAAAGTAAATAATTAAGATTGTGTTGTTGTCCCCCCCAGCTAAACAAATACTTTAAATGATTGACCAAACAGGCAGAGAAAAAATCTAATTTTAATTTCAATCTAATTCTTTGTAGATTCATGATATTATCAGGAATTTATTTGAAACCCATCCAGCTCAACGAGCTTAACTCCTGAGAGGTTTGGATTAGAGTGTTTCTATGGTAATGAATTACAGATGACTCTGGGAATCATCATGAATTTTGGTCAACTTGTATGACTTTCCCTGCCAAGTTATTAGTAGTTATAACACAAGTGCACTAAAATATGCCAGGAAAATGGCTTTGTTATGATGATGCTGATGAGGATAATACATTCTTGAGTAAATATGCAGACCCTGACATTTAGCTGAGGAGCACACTTTTTTCCAAAATTATCTTATGCTTACATATTTGGGACACTATTTTCCAGTTTCCTTATTCCCTTCAAAAGACTGATGGTGAATTATGGTGATGACCGTATGATAATGCTGACATACACCAGCGTCAGCAATTTTGACAATTCTTACATGAATAATTGTCTTTCTGTTCGTCAAACAAATGACTGCAGTAGAATGGAGAATCTGGGACACCTCCTGAGGAAACCTACAGCACAAATCTTCTCACAGACATTTATCCCTTTGCCACTTTCACATTGAAATATGACTTCAGAGACAATGTACATACCTGGAGGTCCCATTGATATGACAAAAAAAAAACACACTTTGCTGAGGTGATATTTTTAGACCCGTGTTTCATTGCCAGGCCAAACACAGAGGGATTTCTGAATGATTGCCCATCTAAATAATGCAAAGTGTGTTCCCCCCTGCACCTGAAAGGCCCTAGATTTAAAACGACTTGGGTGACAGGGAACAGCTGATTAAATGTTTTGCCATTAGACTGGGTGAGGTGTTGAGGAGGTCTGTGCTTTCCATAGAAACAACAAAGTGGGCCTCTTATTTGAACATTTGGCAGCCCTTATTTTTTGACATCAGAAAACATATTATTCAAAAGAATAGAATAGGGAATTTTTCTTTTTTTTCTTTAACGTGGACCCAAATGTTAACTGCTTCCATTTCATATAAATTTTAGTAATTGCAAAATAGCAGGTTCTGATTTTCAAGTCAAACATTTACAAAAATCATTAATTATCCATGTGGGGGACAAAAGCACAGGGAGAGGATCAAAAAGCGTATCATTATGGCAGGTAAACAGGACGGAGACTGGTAACAGAGCCAGAAGAAAGAAAAAAAGATGACTCTGAATCCAAATCCTTACTTGTCTGAATAATGACATATTGTCTGTAGCTGGTTGCATGACTTGAAAAGAACAACAGAAGTGTTTTGTTTGCCCCTTGTTTGTTTTCCTCTTTATCAATATGCAAAGGTATTTGACCGCTCGAGTGCATTTAGCCCGACGTTGAAGAAAAAACACTGAATAATTTGCATGGTGTATTGAATTTCAGACCATCTGTATGTACTGTGTAAATAAAATGCATTTTGGTTGAATTTTTATCACATTTGAGTGCAGAGTACAGTGCATTTGGTTCTCTGTATGCTGATACTATTCAGTATACATTTCAAATCATGATATTGAAGAACAAAGGAGAAAATGTTTTTTTTCACCATGAAGCTGTACAGAGAGACATCAGAATGCCACTCTAAAATAAGCTGCAAGTTGACAGTAGATAATGAATCTTTAATGTTTCTGCTTAAGAAAGAGAAAATGGCTTCACTTATACTCCTGATGCTGAAGCAGTGATACAGAGTGTCTCACTCTGCAGGAAGCTTTGCCAAAATGAAGTCTGAGGCAGCCATCTTGTTCTCCTCACTTAGAGCCCAAGCAGAAATGACTGCCGGACTCTGTGAGCACATGACCGATAAAACCCTCTGGGGGAGCTGGTCCTTCTCAAGTTGAGCATGCTTGTTAATCACGACCTGACGACAAGCTCGTGTAGATAATCTTTTTTTTTTCAGGTAGAATTACACTTTAAAAAAATGCTAAGTTAAATAAAACGAGAGAAGTTATTACATCCATGGAAAAACCTCTATTAGCATTCACATAATTTCACAGGTCAAATGCAAAATAAACAAGGAGGTGAAAACAAGTATAGTAACACAATCAACTACAGATTCCCTGCTTCCAACAGAACTGCAGCTCCATGGAAAACCTCACCACTCTCCTGATGGTTTCCCCATGAGAGGCCACCTGGGACTGCAGGAGGAACATTTCACCAGGGACCGAGGGGAGGATTGGGTTCGGCCATGAGGGGAAGTGGAGTGAGTCTTTCTCTGAGCTGCCACAAACCATGTACTCTGACACAAAAGACCTGATACTATGCACGCCTGATCTGACTTCCCGTAATTTTCAGGAAATGTAGTATCCAAAAACAAACCAACGCATCACGACTGACAGAGAAACTTATCAAATTTCCAAACTGTGCATATAATTAGATAAATTCTTGTACCATGTAGAGAGAAAAAGAAAACCTTCCTCCATCCCACACACAAATTAGCCACTGTGAATGCACTCAAATGAAAAATCCCACGTATAGTTACTTAATGCAGACTTACTTTATATTATACAAAACATTTTATAGCTTTTTAATGCAAAAGCATTCAGTAAAGCCAAGCATTGTAGACTCTCTATGGAGACAATATTTTTGTTCGAGTGAAAATGTAGTTCATCTTATCTGGACATCTGTAATACTTTAAACAGATTCTCACTCAGGATCATGGATGTGGAAGGCCAGAAATCAACACAAATGTGGTAATTTTTAACACCTCAATCAAGGTTCTTTAAACATGGGTAAACCAGAGGAAAAGAGGGTATTGTCCAGTGTGAGAGGAAGAAATGAAATTCTTTGGGGATAATAAAGTGGTTTCTCATCGGCTTGTTCTATAGAGGTACCTAGCTGGTATTGATGTGCTTCCTCCAGTGTTGGTTCAATTATGTTTATTTTCACACGTACGTAAATAATGAATAAAGACTGATCACATCACATTATGGTGAAGTAAAATATCTCAAATGAAAGACTAATTTTCATTTCATGCCAATATTTTGTTATAGGTATTGTGATTACATGCATACAAACAGTTATCAGTATTATTTGTCTATGATGTGTTTTTGGTGCATTTGTATTGAACAGGTGTGCTGATTTGCCACTATTGATTAACGCTTGATTTTATATATAAGTTCTGGAGGTCAGATAAAAAATGAAAACAATCCAGCTCATACCATGATCTTATATTATACATATATGATTGGCTCAGTGTGTGATTTAAATAGCTTAACACTGTGGTTGGAACAGATGTAATCACCCTTTAAAAGTCATTTATAAGCTGCTAATCAACACAGGTAATCACAGAATTGTGATAAAACTGTAGCAAACAAATTGCAGGGTTCATGTTTCCATGTAATACCATACTTTCTGATGAAAATATCAGAAAGGAATTTGCCAATACACAGTAGTAACTAATGGATATTGAGAGTGGATGAGTGTTAAATGTGCCCTTTGTAAGATCTTTGCACTGTGGAGGAACAATATTTTCCCTAATTTATACAGTTTGTTTTTCTTTCCATCTCCTGAAGCTAAGGTCTGATGTATGATCAACACTGGTTTGTTTATTGTTCTATAGTAAAACAGAAGCAAACTTTTAAGTGTTCGAAGCATTTGTTTCTGAACCCTCTGAATTGAAAATACTCATCTAGTATAATAACAACGCTAATTTGGGGCTTTTGGTCAGGTGATTATGGTGTAAATAGGATAGTTCAGATATGTTCAAGGGACTAAATGATGAAGTAAAAAAAGCAAAACTACATAACAGATTTGAAGAACCATGCTTCACAGTGTATTTTAAACACTTTGCTGTGGACTGTCCCTTTCTGCAGCAATGTAAGCAATGCACATCCAAAGTAAAAATCAGACGTTTTGCTCAGAACAGTGTCTGCACTCCATTTGCAGTGGTAGTCGCTTTGACTTCGATGCCAACTGGAGAGCAAGTAAATGGAAAATACAGAAAATATCAAAGAGCAAGCTGCGCATGTCTACAGTACTGTACACCACGCATCGTCCTGTTAGCCAGGTGAACACAACATACTGTACTAATGCCCTGAGGAAAACTTTAAGAACAGGACACGCCTGATGAAGAATGAAACAGTCAATATGTGGGAGCCACATTGTAAAACGGCACAACTGCAAGTAGCAATGACACGCTAACAACGGAGAGACATGAAAGCTGAGGCACAAAGTAATTCAAATTCTGTGGACATATAAATATCAAAAGCAGAGCTGTCAGAGCAGGTTCTGACGACCGCCTGCTGAGGCTAAAAAAAAAGAAGTAAGGGCCATGTTGGCAACAGTTGACAACCCTGGTAGAGCTTTACATTTGGACGTGTAGAAAAGGAGGTGGCAGTGTGTTTGTGTGTGTTTTCTGTGTGGAGTGCTGAAGCTTTGTGCTGTCAAAGTCGATGAAGCTTGGGATGAGAAAAAAAAATGCATATAACCACTGCCAGCAGATAATGTCAATCAGTCTTTGTATTTGGGAGCGGGCATTTTGGTGCTGGCTAAAATATATGAATATGATGCATAAAAGCGCTGCAGTGTAGAGTGACGGAATAATGTCCTCGAGTTGTCCATTTTGTGCTCTTTCCAAAACGAGCAGAAGGAATAAAGCCAGTCTGCCGTGCACTTAGAAGACACTGTCCATTAGAAGCCGCTAGGCATGTCTCCTCTGTACCAGACAGGTCCAGACAAAAAAGGTTATGACAAAGTGCCAACGATTAGGGAAGAAGAAGAAAAATATATGAAAATTAATTTAGAGGAGTTTACTACAGTACCTGGCAACTAAAAAAACTTGCACATACTGTGTCGTCTTGACTGTCAAATTCATCTGTTACTGAAACCAAGGGGTAAATGGCATTACGATTAGACACAGTTCTCTATGAGCCACTGCTACTACATAAACAGACACTTGATGGCATATGTGCTTGCAGCAGCCTTCAGTGCACTGTGTCCATGTTCCTTACATTTATTATGGATTTACATTATGTATGCGGGCGAACACCACAGGGTCATGTGACACACTAGGTTACCAAATAAAAAATGCAACAGCACTGGTGCTCCCAAAAATGCAGCTTTCCATGCATTTAACCAAATGGGTCGCTCACAGAGAGGATTCCCATCCCCTAAATAAAGCAGAAAACGAGGGTTGAGAATGTAATTGAGCTGCCATGTATGCTTATCATCACTGTCAAAACACAACCAGGTGCCCCAAGTACCTAAAAGAAGGCCATTTCTCCCCTTCTTTATGAAAATTAATCGTTTCACAGCCATAGTAAATGACATGCCACATTTGCTTATGGGCTTAGAGTGAATTGATAGTGAAGAAAACAGGTACAGGGAGAACCAAATGTGTCTGCTGACCCATGCCAGACTCGCACTGCATTTGCATTCATTAGCTCAATCAGGGGGCCTTCCTAACTAGCTCCATCATAAATGATAGATGACTGAGGAGGCTGAATAGCCACTGCGATCACTGAGACCCACTGAATAGATATATTTTACTGACATAAATTATTCATGTCACTTTCATGCTGAAAAACAACATCTGACTGGTTCTTAAGGAGTAGCTGGGATAAAGACTATGCAAATGTTGATCACCCATAATTGGGCATAATTGCATTGCATATGTTTGTGAAGCTCTTAACAGCCTTTACCCCCCCTTCAACATTTGTGCTATTGCACACAAGAGGGGTGATTCAATCGTAGGCACCTGTTTGAGGGACAAGAGAGCAGATCAGCATACATGTAGTGCATGACATCTTCTGTCCAGGCCTCTCCTCAAAGCAGCAGCCACATTAGTCTTGGGGAAGTAAAATAAAAAAAATACAGTAGGGAAGATGTGAAGTGTTTGTGTGGACTTTTCCAGTTTTCTCAGAAAAAACAATAGGGATCATAAATGTTTCAGAGGAGCCTAATTGGCCCTCTTCGATGTGCCGCTGCGGTTGCTCTGGTCTTCCTGTAAGCTGTCACACCCCTGCCCGGGGCTCCCTGACAGAGTGGGCTCCAGTCAGGCCGTGAAGTTCAGCATAGGCAACAGTGTGACAGCAACTCAATTGCTGTGACACCAGTCATGATCAACGGGGCTGCGGGGGATATCAGCATCTGCTCAGTACAGGCGGATGAGTCTCCACTGTCACAACTTAACAGTATCCCACTTAAACTTGTATATACAATAGTGTCAAGAACATGTCACACTTATTTAAAAGGGGAGTACAAGGGAAGGTTGTTATTTGCTCACCCAACAGACTCGTGGAACAAGTATATCTGACAAATAAATAAATGATACCACCAGCCTGTCACTTGCTCAGTTACAATGCAATCAATAGTCTTCATATAGAACTAAATAATGATACTAAGCTTGGGCTGCTGAATCCAAAGGGAGAGACATGGCCTGAGGTGCCAAAACACTGAGTAAAGCACAGCACCACTCAGTCTCTGTGCTTCCAAATCAGACATGGTTGATTATCCTTACTGCACTAATACTTGTGTTTGAGCAAAAGAAGGAGATAAGAGGTAATGAGATAACAAGGTCATATATTAAACATTCAACAAAGTCACACACTGCATGTCTCTGCCAGATTCTTACAGAAGGAAATGAATCATCAATTTTCCACACAATAGAGCATTTCTCCCATTGAAAATGCTAATAAGCCATTCTTTGAAGTGTCCTTATTTGCATTACAAACATTGTTCCCAAACTGAGAAAAAAAAGAGTAAGCGAGCAAGAGAGACATCAAACCTTCTGTTCACGATCAATCAGAGATGTTCAGCAGCCAGAAACTGTGTTCGCCAAGAGGAGCAAGGCAAGAGATCTGCTACGAAAGTGCGGCATTACATTGAGACTTCACCTTTTTCCTTCAGTGTCACATTCAGATGCTGGTTGTGCATCATGAAAAGACAAATTCCCAGAGGAATATGTTTCTGTGGTTCTACAGAAGATAAATGTAAACCCAACAGAACAACCATAAATATTCAAAAGGTCCTTGTTCTTTTGGCTTTGTTGCGCAGTGTGTTATACCCAGCAGATGTCTCAACCTCTCAGAATCACCAAGACTTCACAAAATAATCAATGTTTTACAAAATGTTTAACTCACTGTGAACAAGGAAGTCATCAGTGTAATGGGGATTCCGCTAGGTAGGGTTGTAAAGGGATGGGTCCCAAGATGAAATGACTTCAAAGTGCTGCCTAACTTGACTATCTACATGCCTGGGAAGATTTATGATTTTATCATAACAATATGCTGGATACATTTGATATATATAGCCCGTCAACCGTGATTCAGATGTAATGGAGGCTTCATGCCACAGTTGATCTCTGTGGTGAAGGCCAAATATATAATCGTTTATTCTTTGCTCCTTCGAGACACACCTGATAATCAGAAGGGGTAGAACATACTTTGCAAGCATCCTGACAATACTTGTAGATGCACTTTTGTTTTACTATCACAGATTTGAATAATCAGAAATGAATGGGAAATATGTCAGAAAACAGGAAAACAATAGGATAGAATTCAAACAAACAAATTACAAAACATATTATGTTTAATCCGGAAAAAATATTTTTTGATGCCCATTGTCTACTCAAATAGATGATGTTCAAGATGCATGGACACATTAGAGTGAACTTTTTTTTTTTTTGTGACATTGTATGGGTTTTGGTACTGTGTAATCAACATACAATGTGTCCACTGTTCCAGAATATTGTTGCCAAAATTAATATGAGAGGTTTGAATGCAAGCCTGTATTTTGATCATTCTTTCATTCATCCTCTTTCCTTTTTACCACAGACAACCTCTGAAGCTTTGACAATGATGCAGCTGCTTTTACTGAATGAAAAAAAAATTAAGATTTAGAGTTATCGTGTCCATATGAAAGATAATTCATATGGACAGGAATGTCAAGACATAAAGCTGAAAAATGATCTGTCTGGAGAGGCTCACATTCTCTTTCAATCAGAGATGAAGACATAACATTTCTGAGGGAGTGCAGGGAGGTCAACCCTGACCACCTGTCAGAGCCAAGAAAGGAGCTAATGAAAGTCCAAGCCAATACGCCTCAACTGTCTGCAGAAGCACTCACATTATGATCTATATTTAAGTTACAATATACAATAACTTAATGCAACTGAGGTCTGTTGTAAAAACAGGAAGATGTAAAGGATAGCCAAGGACAAATAAAATAAAGAGGCACTGCAACGATACTGGAAAAAAAGAATATCTGTGTGCCGTGGGCTTTACACTGACTAGAGCTGTCAGATCACTGTGACACAGAGATGTACACTCTTATTCTTGGAGACATATTCACTGAAGTTGTACTTGTTTATATATTGAATGGGCTTTTTAAAGGTTTTCTCTAAAGTGCTGGTACTAAGGACTTTCTCATGCAATGATAATCCAATGGCACTTCAATGATTCAGCAAGCAGTGTGGGGGGAGGCAGCCAAGAGCTTAAGCTCTTTGGGTCTTTTTAAAATTTCAGTAAAGCAGGATTGGGGGCATCGGGGTCTTGACAGCAACAGGTTTCACCTCGTCAACCTGATCGCCGCATCTGAAGTCAGTCAAATTACTGATAAGGGACCAAGACTTGTACTTGACTTACAAGTGGAAACTGTGAGTTAACCAAACAGAATTGATACATCTGATCTCAGGGCATAGTTATGTCCCATAAAGGATTTGATTTGGCCTGTTTGCAATCATTTCGTAATCTACTGCCCACTCAGGTCAACGGCAGGCTTTTGTCTCAGGAAGCTACAGTGGCTTGACTTCCAGCTGATGCTACTCATCATTTCTGTCATTTTCCTGGGTGTGACCGTGTCCCGCTGATAAAGTCTGGAGCTTGTCAAGCTGAGGGGAGATAAGCTTGTTTTGGACTTTTGCACATGCGTGATCATGGAACCCTGGTGGTTGATCAGCTACAGCTAGCAACACACGAGTGCTTGCAAGCTGCTACTGACTCAGCTTCCACCATTCTGACATCAGTTGAGATAGTGCATGCATTTTTGTAGATGTCTGAATTTTGAATTTTGCTTGTGCATTACAAAATTACTTCAACATTCTTTTCAGTGGAAGGTAAATAAGCAAATTGCTCTGTGGTTTATCGTCTCTGTGCAAAATCTGCAGTGAGTTTGTGAGGTTTGCGGCAGCATATTGTTACACCTGTTGTGTAGCTCCTTTAAGGGACAGTTCAGTGTGTCAGTTGTGTGCACAGCTTGTGGGCGAGAGAGAGAGTGGGTGTGAGAGGAAGGGTGGCGACTGGAGCAGAGAGAGTCAGAGGTTAGTAGTGTAGCTCACTGTTGTCTGCCCTGTCTAGCAGAACTGCTCTCACATATTCTATCAACTTATCAACACCAGTCGTCAAATAGAGCTATAACAGGTAGATGAGTTAGTGTAATTCACTTATTTACTCAGTACAACAACCCTTAAAATCGTAGGATGAGAGGACTCAGATCTTCTTTTTTTTTTTACTATTGGGGGAATATTGGTCGATACTGACAGTTAATGTTAGCAATGTTCTGAATTCACGGCTGGTAGTCGAGTCATGATTGATAAGAACCAATCAGGAAGCGAATGCGAGTGACACCATCATCATTTCCAAACACCTCCGTTTTTGTCCATCCAGACTACAACCCAGTCCCAGAGTTTTCAACCTCAGATGGGACCAGCAGTGTTTCTAAACGTTTGTGTTTTAGGTGCTCAAAAACTCTGGAGTAGTGTGGACAACAGGCGTAAATGTAGCTACAACAATGTTTTTTAGAATTGAAATATAGAAGTGTGTCCTGGTCTTCTATATCCACTGCCCTGGTCAACCTCACAATTATATGATAAGATCTGCAGCAAGTTGGATAATTTTGGTATGGTATATTATGGTTTTAGTGTGTGTGTAAAAGTCACTGCTTGTCACTGGTGCATAAACAGATAAGATAGTTAGATAACATTTTTCATGAGATGAAAATCAAAAGATAATTGAATAAATCTAAACCCAGAATTTCTGACAACCAAAGACATCCAGTGAGGCTCATCTTTTGATCACTCTTCCAACTGTTTCAAAGTTGCTGTGCTTGACTGATATGAGAAATAATTGCGGTGGACATTTCAGGGTTCAAATATTTCTTCATTTCTTAATTTAGTAACAAATACTGCCTTTGAAAAAAATAAGGTTAGAACTGATTAAAGGACGTTTGAAGAACTACAATCGGCTTTTTTCAGAGATTGCCTGCTTTTCTAAGTGGGATGAGTTTCATACAGTTTAAAAAGCCATGGTTGCTTTTATAATTTCATTGAATGGAAATAGTTTGTGAATTTTCCTTTCTTTTGAGAGGGACAGAGAGTATGGGGACACAGTAGGCTACTTCATAGAGAAGCCACCTGCATTTCCAGGGAATTAAGCCGAATACAGTTTACAACAAAGTATGAAAACTGATCGGGAATGGTCCATTGTAGGACATTCTGTATTCCACTGCAAAAATAATGGAAGCAGAGGGCCAATTAATCAGACACTTGTTTACCATTCTCAAGGCTCTCGGTGTTCATTAGTCTGCTGAAGCTGCGCTCTATGAGGCTGGAGACAACCACAGGAGAGGAGATCCATCTACACGCCGGGGGTGACATCCACAGATTTATGAGCCAGCACGTGCCACACGCCACATTTCCCATCCCCATAAGACAATAAATGCTTCATTATGATTTTAAATTGCTCCTTTTGTTTCTGGTAACGAACAGCAGCAGCAGCATAACTGAAAAATAAAGTAGCCCATAATACCCTCAACACTGCAGTCCAATCTCCAGATATGGGATCTCCGAATATAATCAATATGCATTCAAATTGAATTTCTCGTGAGGAGCAGGGGGGATTCATATGACACAGTAACTAAACAATTATTATTTTTGCCATGATTCACCAAAAACATTGGTTTTTACAGGTCATGAAACATTATTATTAACACATTGAATTTTTTCTTTTTACGAAAAATGCTACAAAAAAAGAAGAAAATTGCAAATTAAAAAAATTGTAGAGGGAAGCACGTATTCAATAAAGAGTGCAATGAATCATGCAGGGCTTGAATGGCTGTTGCTTTTCTCAAGAGCAGAAAATGTTCCTTTCTTGTCAGTGGGCCAGCTGCATTGATGATCATTTTCCACAGCCCATTTCCCCACTTAGTCATCTGAGGAGCACAAAGGAGCAGCAGGAGGTGTGAATTATCAGAGAGAAGTAAAGAAGTGCACTGACACAGGAACAGCCCAAACAGCTACCTCACACCTAAGTAAGTCTTCCTGTCTGGCATGCAGTACGGGACTTTTTCCTCTGACTAAATAGAGTTCAACGTGTGTGTGCGCTTGCGTATGTGTGAATAATGAATAATTCAGGTTGGCGGTGAGTGGGATCAGTTCCTACTATGCAGGGAGAGATTAGCCACTGGTGGCCCCTGACAGATGGAGACCTTACAGGCCGATGCAACACAGACCCAAGAGAATATCAGATGTCACCTCATTACACACTTCATAGACTTTTTAACATCTAATGTTGCCTTCTCTGATTGGAACAACCAGGGCAACTCCAAACAAAACAAAACATCTATCATTATCATTATTTTTAGAATTACATTTTCATTGGAAAGCATTTCATTTGACTTTCATCAAATTTCTCTAACAGAAGAATGATCTTTTCTTTCGGTTTTATGTTTTTGTGGTTAAGCTTCTTTTTGAAAGAACAGTAAGCCTACTGGAAAACAAAAACTGACTAACAAAATATAATTTCATCTGTTTTTAGATATCATCAACAGGGCTCCACTCTTCCACTTTTCACAGTGAGTTCAGATTTGCATATTAAAGGCTTGGCTTTATTATCTGCGATTAAATGGGTTTTAACCACAAAATGCATTGAATTTATTCTCATGAAATATAAACTGATTCAATTGTTTGTTTTTAAAAAAAAAAAATACTAATGAGTTTCCAAAACCTTTCTCACACTTTCTCTCTCTGCCATTATCTGTTTCCTCGGTTCCCCGCGGCCCCAGTCTCGAGCCACTTCTCATTTCTCTCTAGCCATGTTTTCCCTAGACCTGCCATCTTCCTTCCGCCCACCAGATGTCCCTGGTTATCTCGTTTTCCCCCGACTCTTTGCCTGAGTTGGCAGTCCAGGCTGGCGTCAAGCCTGTTCCCTGAATCGGCCGACATCAAGTCTGTTCCCGAGTCTGTTCCCGAGTCTACTGATCCCACCTCTAGACTCCCTCCACACGTCCTGCTGGACATAATTCATTCTTGAACATGTCCCTTGTAGGTGGTAGTGGTGTTGGTGTAGGTGATGGGGGTAGACCTCTCGTTTCTGTCGCCAGTTATCTCTGTGCTTTCCCGCTCACTCACACACCTGAACTTATTACTACCCAAGCCACTATTTTAATGTCTTTTTTCACCAGTTATTTGTCGAAGCATATGGTTTTGTTCCTGCTAATATTCCTTTGTGTTTTCCCCATGTTGTCGCTGCTCTCTATGATTTTTAAATTAAGTTGACAAAGAACATTTCATGGCTTTGTAAACTTAAAGTATATGCTTCATCTAACTTTATTGAGTTCCATTTAAAGTTGCCCCCAACACTTGATTTTTGGTGACAAAACACAAAAGTGTAAGTTTTGCGCTGAATGGCAACCAGGTAGGTTAAAAGATCCTCAAGGGTACATGTCTTCCTTAAGGTTAGTGTTTAGGTTTAAAATATAGTAGATACATTTACACAGAAGAGAGAGCCGGTCGTCCAATAACCAGGAAGTCAGTGGTTTGATCCCCGGCTGCACCAGTCCATGTGACCAAATGTGTCCTTGGGCAAGAAACTGAACCTTAAATTGCCTCTGACGGCTGTGCAGGCAGTGTGTGAATGATGTGGGATAGAATAAGCTCCGAAAGAATGTGTGTGTGTGAATGGATGAATGTGTAAAGTACTAAGAGTGGTCAATAAGACTATAAAAGCACTACTGTATATAAATGCAGTCCATTTACATTTAAAATTTGGCAAACATAATTGTTGATGGCTAGTGACACATTTCATGTTTACTTATGCAATATACTGTTTAAATTCCCTGGACCCTAGTGAGCAGTGACACTAGAATCCTTAGAATTTAGAACTCAACAGGTTTAGTTTTTATAATCAAGACAGATAAATGATCAGAACAATTACAAATTCAAAAAATCGTCAAAAAGCATTCATAACCTTTTTTTTTATTTTTGCAGTGCAGGTTGAAATTAACTGGATGGACAGACATTCTGTGGCGTCTGGGTAGAGCATGCAAGAGGCAGGACACAACATAATTTTCACTGCGGAGGGCAGTGTTTTTGTTTACAGTCCTCAACACGCCCACTCACTCGCAATGAATTCTTCTGAGAATTTCCTGCGGTATTCTCACATGGACTCACTCTGACATTTTATCCGAAAATTTTACTAGGGGGCTGGCAGGAAAAGTTATGGACAATGTCCAGCCCAACATTTGTGTTCTCACATGCAGCCCCTCGGGAGAAGTTCAGGACAATGTCTGGACTTCAGCGCATGTCTGAAAGCAGCTCACGTGACATCAATGGACTTGATAATGACACCACTGAGGTTATATACCTGGTCAGTGAGAACTGAAAAAGTGACTTGGATGAGAGGTGAAATGTCACCAAGTATCTACAAGCAACTACAGTCCAGTTGCCTTGAATCGATCTTGCATGACATGAGAATAGCCATCTACCATTGGTAGATGGCTATTAAAAGACCAGATATTCAATCATACATCCTCTCTGCAACAGCCTGTGAGGAAAAGTACAAACAGACTCAGTTGTTAGCGACATCGTAATAGGTCCTGGTCTTTTTCAATTCCAATGGAAATTACCTACTTCGCCAAGCTTATCAGGCTACTTATCAGCACTTAATTGCTTCAGGCATGTTGCATTGAGGACCTCTCTTGGTGTTTTACCTCTTCCTGATAGAAACTGAACAGAGATAAATTACTTTATCATCTAGAATTGTAGACTAAACAAAAACATCCAAAGCGTTTGATGCGTTGCTGAGTGGGTTAGGGATATAAAAAAGAGATATATTAAAGAAAAAAAAGTTTGTTCCTGATAAGACTGATTTCAGGACTAAGCCTAGTTTAAGGGCATGACATGGGCAGAACACCTCGATGCACTATGAAATTCATTAAGCCTTCTGCTATCTAAATACGGCATTAATCAGAGCCATATTATAAAACTAATAGAAATCCTTTTAAGAGCCTTATCTTTAGAAAGTTAATGAAAGATACGCATGAGAAAAGAGGAGGAAAACGGCATCTATCACCAGGCATCTGTAATTCTCTCGCTGAACCTGCCAGTAAACTGTAAATGACCTCAGAAGGATGACAGTGGGTAAGCTGAGAACAATATGGCTGCTGTGTTTTCCTGTTTGTATTTTTCTGCTGTGTCGAACCATGAGCTGCCACCGGAGGCCTGACTGACAAAGGCTCTGCAGGGTTTGGGGGTTGGGAGGGGTGTTGGGCTTCGCTGAGCGATGGATGCCCTATCCATCATGGCGGCCCTTGCTGGTGGGCTAAGGAGCCGACATGTGGTGGTGAGGGAGAGGTGGTCAGTAAGGAGTCAGCACTCTTTGACTACTCTAGATCCATCATCCAGACAAGAGCAGCACAGAATCTGTCTACGAGATGACAGCCGGTAGAATGGCTTCTTCCACTCTGGGCAAAGAGCAATGTGCTGACCAGGAGAAAAAGGTTGTAAAAAAAAAAAAAAGGGTGAGTCAAGATTATATCATTTGGAGGATTTGGGGAATCAACACCATCAAAAAGGGTTTTGGAGCAAGACTGTAATGCCAGATAGAAAGAAAGAGCCAGCTTAGGAGATACAGGGACAATCAAGAATCATTGACTCGATTCAAGATTCAGTACCTTAATTTTCGGACTATAAGCCGCGCCTTTTCCCCCCATTTTTCGACCCTGCGCCATATATAACGGTGCGGCTCATCTATGGATTTTTACAGCTAACGGCCACTAGGGGACCTCCTAAATCTAACAGGTTACAGTCCACCAACTTTAACTCTATGGGCTCTATGACAGGTCCGCGGTCCATGGTTAAAGCAGCGAAAAGCAACTTTCATAGTGGTGTCAAAACATCCACGATCACCAACGGGTTCCGAAAGGCTGGACTGCTGCGTGATGAAGAGGAGGACGCCGCCACAGGCTCAGCTGAGGCCCTTCAGAGGCTGTTCGATTCCGACAGTGACGAAGAGGAGTTCGTTGGTTTTGAGAGCGACAACGAAGGAGAGAGGAGAGTGGCTGACGAAGCCACCCTTAATCTGTTCGTTTCCGACACTGAAGATGAGGACTTTGGTGGTTTTAGTACGTTATGCAAATATGCAACTTGTTTGTTGAAATGTTAATAAATGGGAGCTTCCTCAAGCAGCCATCTCTTTCCCGACAATCCCCTCTGTGCACGAACTCTTACATATGGAAATAAACATTAAAACACCTGCGGCTTATAGTCCAGTGCGGCTTATTGATGTACAAATCATTAAATTTAGCTGCTGCGGCTTAAACTCCGGTGTGCCCTACAGTGCGGAAAATACGGTAATGTGTTGCCATGTCAAACGGTGTGTGAGGACTTGTTTTGGTGCCCTCAGCAAAACATATACTCACCATGAGGTACAATAATCAACACCACATTATTACATTATACAGACAAGAAGTGTCCGCAAAAACAGTCACGATGAGAAAGTGAAAGATAAAAACTTAAAAGATAAAAGGTTTATCCTATAATCAGATGATGAAGATGGTGCTGATATTAGTTTTAATTGAGTTTAAACAATTGGATCGAGTCAATGATATACAGGCAAGAGATTGATGAGTTACATTGTGCAGGAGGAAACTCCATGGGATTTTGATTTATCTGAAAATATGATAAACACACCTACAGACAAAGAGAAGAATGTTGCTGCAACCAGGAGAAGAAAAAAAGATCAACGTAGAGAGATGGATAGAAGGAGGACAGACGGGAGAAGGAAGCAGAGGACACGTGAGATAAAGCTAACATGCATGAGAGTTCACAGTGGTTGCCCACCTCCTGTAGATGTAAAGAATTAGAGTCATGAGGAAAAATCAGCAGGCGCATAAATACTGGTCGTGTTGTATAATATATCACAACTTGGTAAAAAGAATAAACAAATGAAAATAAAATTGCTTTAACCACTAAAGGAAGAGTGTGACATCTCAAGTCATGTTGTTGCTGTGCTACGGATCAGTAATAAAACAAGGCTACTCCGACATTTGAAGCTGGAATTTCTCAAAGCCGCAGCGGGGGTGAGCTCAAAACCTCTGAGGACACTTAAAAAAACAGTTGTCTTTCACACTCATAACTTGTCAGTAGTGTGCTGTATTCTGCTGTTTATAGAGCAATCTGCAACCATCTAATCTCAACACTGGTGTGGTTGTGACCCTGCAGCGCTCTAACAGCCCACTCTGTCTTTTTAACTGCCCTGCCTTTTTGGCTCTGGAGGTGGATTTGCTCCCAAAATTTAGGGAATGCTAAACAAACCTCCAAAGTTAAGTTGTGGAGAAGACCCATTAGGACACGATCGAGTTAAACGCAGACACTCTGCCCCTCAGCCTTGACCTTCACTGGCAGGATGCTTCTGGTAAGGCCAGTGTAGGGGCACTCTGCACATTGTTAAGGCAGGGAAGGGAAAAAGAGTTATATTGAGACTTAAATGGATTTTGTTCTGCAGGAGCAGTAGCATAAAGCAAAGGCATTTGTGGCCTTGTCATCATCCGTTATCCATCCAACCCAAACTAAACATTCACATACTGTTTAGCTCTATATATTTACTGAAAGAGATGCAAATTATCTGTCACCGAGACGTCTGCTTTGCTAAAAATGTCACCTATCTAAGAGCCACAATGGTGTCAGCTCATAACACAGAAGTAGCAGCTTGCACAGACGGGTATTTTATAAGCAATACTCTCCTGCAAAAGAACAGAGACCACAGAGAATAGAAACCTAATTGCATCACTCTGAAGCGTCAAGAGGCAGATATGGGCGCCTGCAGACATACAACTCATCAGAGGAGAAAGGGACAGAAAAATGGAGAATGAAAACATTGCTATGCACATGACGCAAGGGGATCAAGCATTCATGAACAGGGATTACCTTATGCTCCGTCATTGTGGAGTGATAGCAGAGGAGATGTGCTTTTCATGTTTCAGTGCAGAACACAGACAAGGATGAGACAATCAGTGGGATGCAGTTTTTCTTCAGCAGATAGAGATTGTGAAGTGCCCGTTAATTTTCACATGATTCACTGTGAAATACACATGGCGGAGGGGTGTGTGTGTGTGTGTGATTTGAACCATAGTATAATCTCTAAATAAACAGGTCTAATCATGCAGCAGGTATAATTTAGCACTGAGGGAATTGTGTCTTTCTGACGTGGAGTCCTCTATTGATTGGGGCAAAGTTACTTTAAACCAACTCTCAACATTGACGAAACTAAAAATGCACAGATATTTTAACGTCACTGTTTTTTTTTCCAACTGCACAACAGAGATGAGTCACACCCGACTGTGAAAATCATTAACTGAGTAATAATTAAGGGAGACAGTGTCTTTCATTCATAGCTCATACGACGATTGAGAATCAGAATATTTGTTTTAATCCAAGTTAGCATATCAAGCACTGCACAGTGACAAAGGGTTGTCTTTGCAACCCGGTTTTATGAGATATGGATATTAAATATGTTTTGGGAATGTAGTATGATGTAGCAATTGAGCACTAAAAAAAGGAAAGACAAGTAAATGCTAAAATGCCAAAAATCCTACTTAAATTGCCAGATTTTGGATTGAAGTGTTAAAGACCATCGTCCAACACTCTACCACATTTGAAAATGGAAGAAAATTAAAAGAATAGAAAAAGCCAATAATAATATAATTGGCAAATAACTTAGCTAGTACATCAGCAGATTAAATTAATTATTTTGTTCATTCCACCGACGTGGTGGTAATTTTTCAATAATAGCTATGTTTTGTTTAATATAAAAATTGCTAAAAGTAAAAAGTATGACACTTTATAGTATCCTCTTTCTATCATATTGAGTTGATACAGTCTCATTGGCTTCCTAAACTAAAGTTTTAGTCGTTTGTTCTTTCATTATGTATTAATAAGCATCGAAGAAAAGAACCTAGGGCTAAACCGGAAAATAAATGAGTTGGCTCCTTCTAATTGAGCAATGATTGTGATGTGCCATTTGTTTCTGTTGAAGAAACATCACTTGCTGATAAACATTTTTCTAATCACAGCTGCTGCAGGCACTGCTTCCCTGTTTAGTGCCAAGGTGACCCTCACAAAACAGGAAATAATGTGACATGAAATAGGGACGCTGCCAGGAGCAAACTGGTCGGTCACGCTTCCTCAATATGAGGAAACCATGAGTGCTATTTTGCAAATAAAACTGGAACCACTACTATTTAATAATGTGGAAGACAATCAATAGCTTTCCTTCAATGCATTTGTGGCATTGCTAACTAGCAACTGGTCACTCAATAGATGAGTGAGCAAATGAAAAAGAGTTTTCGGTGGAGGTGATTATGAGGTGGGCACATCTCATAAAACTTGTCTTGACAAACTAATTGATCACATGGGAGGGGGGCATAATAAATGCCTTACGCAAACTGATAAGCATATCAAGGGACCTTTGCATTATAGCTTAATTTAATTACAAAGCATAATCAAATTAGACCTGAAAAGCAACCCATCTTATTACAGTCTGTCCACTGTTACTTTTATGCATGGTCATGCAACTTGACTAAAGTGAGTTTACACTTCCCAAAGTGTCCCTGTGGGTCATAAACTTATTTGACTTCCCAACAAGCCGAGTTTACTTATTAAGTAAAAAAGTTTTTTTAACACAGCAGAGGCCATGTGTAAAAACAGATTTCTGTTCCGACTATTGCTATACTTCACAATGCCCTTCATGCACTCTGCTGTTCAGACTTTCAGCACATCTACACAACCAAGCTCAAAGATCCTAACATGTCCACCTGTTGTGTATTCAGATTTGACTAATGGTTTGATTCAATGTGATTGAAGGGGAGATAATTGGCCAGATTTCTGTCTACATGAGAGAGAGGAAAAGCCAGTCAGAACTCAGTCATCACACATCTCATTTACGCAGTGATCTGGGCCTCCAGATCCCCAGGCTCAGAGCAGTCGTGGCTTTGGTAGAAACCAAATGAGAAATGTCATTAAGTGGGTCTCATCATTAAGTGATGACATGCTCTCTCTCTTACACAAGCTTGGCACGTACACACACGCACACACACGCACACACACACACACACACACAAACAAACACGCAGATGCAGACGCAGACTCGCAAGCATCCACAGACTTTACTACCCCTAACAGGATGCACTTCGACAGACAGTAATGAAAGTGTCTCATTCGCGATTCCAATCAAAAGCTCATCAATCACAACTTGCATCTAAAAAAGCCTCACGCACTCCGTGGCTGTCGGTGAAAAGGAGAAAGGTGAAAAGAGGCAGACTGTGCAAATCTGAGCTAAATCTAATCATGTGCTATCAAAAACAAATAAGCTGCCAGGATAGAGACAGCGATCCACACAACTACAGTTTACCAAACTTCTTCAGTGCAGTCAGAGGTGGTCGATCTGACAGTTTCATATCATGATGACTCTTAAAATCATCCACAATCTACATTTCAAGTGAATCATAGATATTGTGACATTTTACCATTACCAACTGTACACAAAGCAACAGAATGACTACAAAATGGCTGTTGATTGGCCAAATTATGGTGTGTGCCTCTTTCATGGGTTCTATTTTATGCTTGATGTATTTGAAAAACAATTCCACGTGAGTGAGCAGCATGTCGGTGCCAAAAGAAGGTCAGCAATGTGAGAGTGAATAATTGTGTAAAATATCTCTTAATTCAGAGGTAGCACGGCAAATCCTTTAATGCGTCTGAAAAGGAATCATCTAAAGGAACATGGTAATTATCTAGTATTGTATTTCAGGTTGGTTCCAGCCTACTCATCTTTTTTCTCACAAGGTTATGAAACAAGCATGACAGCATTTGAAAAAATTTAAAATAAAAAGAGCAGGTGACAGAGGAGGTCACGTTTTATCTAGCTAAGGACATGGTGCCATTCAAAGCTGTGGACAACGTGGGATTTAAGACACTGATGCACATGAACATTTATAAATGTCTTTTGTGTAATATTGAGTTTTAAATGCTGCAAAAAGATTAGTCTTTTGTCTGGGCACACTCTAAACTGATTGCAACACAAGCACAAACGTTACCACACACAGTATAACTTGGTGCATACTGATTTTTTCTTTTTCTTCTTCACACTTCAGACCAGTGGGAGTGAATTATAAAGGAGGCAACCATAACCAACTAATGGCGTTGACTAAAGCAAACACATCAGCAGTGGCTACAACGAAATTGGAAATGAATACATAGAATTATGTGCGCAAGAAGTTATTACTACAGCGCTGTAGAAAGACATTGTATGTACACAATATTCTGAGTGAAATACTGGCTGTCATAGACCTGTTAAATAAATTGCGAATTCAGTCAAAAACTAATTTGACAAGGATTTGCCAAATGATCTTCTGCATGTTTGATTGTTGATTTCCATTTATCTAGAAGAAGGCAGAATATTTAGTTGAGTACTAAGTAGTTGTCAAGGCTCGGGGAATACTGCTGCTCAGAGTGGCTATTATGACACTTACCATCTCTTAAGCTTCAATTTGAAGGAAATTGGAGGCAAGTCCAGGCAAAGGTCTGCAATGATGTTTTAGACAAGAGTACTGTATGACTCTCACTCTGCCCCTCTTACTCCCAACATGGGAAAACACACACAGGGCAGCACATTCTCCATCTTGACTTTTGTTCTTCTAAAATGAAATTTCCCCCCCCAAAAATAAAGCAATTATAAAGTTCGCTCACCCACTCACATTGGGCGATAGAGAGAGGATAATGTGTTTTTGCTTTGAAACCTCAAGAGCCAGAAACAATCATCATCCATGAGTTACACTGTTATTTCACGCTTTGCCCCAGAATTACAAAGCCAAGTAAACTCTTCATCGATATATTCCTTTCAACCCAGCAAGGGTTGTTGAGGGCCAAAGTTTGCATGATGCTTCATGGGTAATACTAACACATCAAGCCTTATAATTAATCAGACCATTCACATAAAGAGGATGATTTCACAATCTCCTTCAGTGATAGATTGTGTTATTAGTTTGAGACTGCTTGTCATAAATATAATTATGATTATTGTTGTTGCTGTCATTATTACAGTATTATTATTATTATTTCCAAAGCTTACACGAAATGTATCTAAAAGTTGTGAAAAACACTGTTATTCAAACATATTCAAACATACAAATGTTTATATATTCTGTGCAAGATTGGTATTTTTCATTTGAGTACTTTCAGTAGTTAAGTAATTACTTGATTGTGTTCATGGCAACAGAATATAAAAATATATATATATCTTTGGTAATATAGAAGTTCTGGTTACTATAGTGCATAATAAAATAGATCCAAATCCTGCAATAAAGTAGAAACTTTTTTTTACCTATGTCCATGTCATCATTCATATGATAACGACTTTTCTTGTTTTCCACACCTTACCTTTCAGGGCCTCCATAATGTAGGCATATTACGGCTAAAAGGTTAAAAGCATGAAAGTCTTACAGTAAAACCTTTTAACTCAGTTTTCTCCTTGACAGGAATAAAGAAATTGCATTACAGAAGACGCAAAAGGGGGAGGAGAGGCAGAGGAGGGAAATGACAGCTGGTACTGTATCTGTGAGGGATAAGGTCAGTGGCAGAAATACCCATACCATGTCTCTG